>NW_027669596.1:0-62000 GCF_964212035.1 Myotis nattereri | reverse complement strand
GTTTATATTTCCTATTCCCGTCATTCTGATGGCGTTTTAAAAGAAACTCCTCTGAATACTAAAGTATATAAGTTAAAAGAGCTCAGAACACTCTCTAAATGTGGTTACTGTTCTAAGAATTCACAATCATAAACATTGGAATGTTTCTGTGATGTAAATGGAACACTTGAATAACAAGTCAAAAGAACCTTATTACAAACCGGGGAATAAAAATACAGTGAACATAGGTTGAAACAGGTCTCAAATGCAGAGTTTACTGTTTATATTTCCTATTCCCGTCATTCTGATGGCGTTTCAAAAGAAACTCCTTAGAATACTAAAGTATATAAGTTAAAAGTGCTCAGAACACTCTCTAAATGTGGTTACTGTTCTAAGAATTCACAATAATAAACACTGGAATTGTTCTGTGATGTAAATGGAACACTTGAATAACAAGTCAAAAGAACCTTATTACACAACGGGGAACAAAAATACACTGAACAAACGTTCAGAATACTCTGAAATGCTGAGTTCACTGTTTACATTTCCTATTCCCGTCATTCTGATGGTGTTTTTAAAGAAACTCCTTAGAATACCAAAGAATATGAGTTAAAAGAGCTCAGAACACTGTGTAAATGCGGTTACCGTTCTAAGAATTCACAATAATACACACTGGAATTGTTCTGTGATGTAAATGGAACACTTGAATAACAAGTCAAAAGAACCTTATTACAAACCGGGGAATAAAAATACAGTGAACATAGGTTGAAGCAGGTCTCAAATGCCGAGTTTACTGTTTACATTTCCTATTCCCGTCATTCTGATGGCGTTTTAAAAGAAACTCCTTAGAATACTAAAGTATATAAGTTAAAAGAGCTCAGAACACTCTCTAACTGTGGTTACTGTTCTAAGAATTCACAATCATAAACATTGGAATGTTTCTGTGATGTAAATGGAACACTTGAATAACAAGTCAAAAGAACCTTATTACAAACCAGGGAATAAAAATACAGTGAACATAGGTTGAAACAGGTCTCAAATGCCGAGTTTACTGTTTACATTTCCTATTCCCGTCATTCTGATGGCGTTTTAAAAGAAACTCCTTAGAATACTAAAGAATATAAGTTAAAAGAGCTCAGAACACTCTCTAAATGTGGTTACTGTTCTAAGAATTCACAATCATAAACATTGGAATGTTTCTGTGATGTAAATGGAACACTTGAATAACAAGTCAAAAGAACCTTATTACAAACCGGGGAATAAAAATACAGTGAACATAGGTTGAAACAGGTCTCAAATGCCGAGTTTACTGTTTACATTTCCTATTCCCGTCATTCTGATGGCGTTTTAAAAGAAACTCCTTTGAATACTAAAGTATATAAGTTAAAAGAGCTCAGAACACTCTCTAAATGTGGTTACTGTTCTAAGAATTCACAATCATAAACATTGGAATGTTTCTGTGATGTAAATGGAACACTTGAATAACAAGTCAAAAGAACCTTATTACAAACCGGGGAATAAAAATACAGTGAACATAGGTTGAAACAGGTCTCAAATGCAGAGTTTACTGTTTATATTTCCTATTCCCGTCATTCTGATGGCGTTTCAAAAGAAACTCCTTAGAATACTAAAGTATATAAGATAAAAGTGCTCAGAACACTCTCTAAATGTGGTTACTGTTCTAAGAATTCACAATAATAAACACTGGAATTGTTCTGTGATGTAAACGGAACACTTGAATAACAAGTCAAAAGAACCTTATTACAAACCGGGGAATAAAAATACAGTGAACATAGGTTGAAACAAGTCTCAAATGCCGAGTTTACTATTAACATTTCCTATTCCCGTCACTCTGATGGCGTTTTAAAAGAAACTCCTTAGAATACTAAAGTATATAAGTTAAAAGAGCTCAGAACACTCTCTAACTGTGGTTACTGTTCTAAGAATTCACAATCATAAACAGTGGAATGTTTCTGTGATGTAAATGGAACACTTGAATAACAAGTCAAAAGAACCTTATTACAAACCAGGGAATAAAAATACAGTGAACATAGGTTGAAACAGGTCTCAAATGCCGAGTTTACTGTTTACATTTCCTATTCCCGTCATTCTGATGGCGTTTTAAAAGAAACTCCTTAGAATACTAAAGAATATAAGTTAAAAGAGCTCAGAACACTCTCTAAATGTGGTTACTGTTCTAAGAATTCACAATCATAAACATTGGAATGTTTCTGTGATGTAAATGGAACACTTGAATAACAAGTCAAAAGAACCTTATTACAAACCGGGGAATAAAAATACAGTGAACATTGGTTGAAACAGGTCTCAAATGCCGAGTTTACTGTTTATATTTCCTATTCCCGTAATTCTGATGGCGTTTTAAAAGAAACTCCTTAGAATACTAAAGTATATAAGTTAAAAGAGCACAGAACACTCTCTAACTGTGGTTACTGTTCTAAGAATTCACAATCATAAACATTGGAATGTTTCTGTGATGTAAATGGAACACTTGAATAACAAGTCAAAAGAACCTTATTACACAACGGGGAACAAAAATACACTGAACAAACGTTCAGAATACTCTGAAATGCTGAGTTCACTGTTTACATTTCCTATTCCCGTCATTCTGATGGTGTTTTTAAAGAAACTCCTTAGAATACCAAAGAATATGAGTTAAAAAAGCTCAGAACACTGTTTAAATGCGGTTACCGTTCTAAGAATTCACAATAATACACACTGGAATTGTTCTGTGATGTAAATGGAACACTTGAATAACAAGTCAAAAGAACCTTATTACAAACCGGGGAATAAAAATACAGTGAACATAGGTTGAAACAGGTCTCAAATGCCGAGTTTACTGTTTACATTTCCTATTCCCGTCATTCTGATGGCGTTTTAAAAGAAACTCCTTAGAATACTAAAGAATATAAGTTAAAAGAGCTCAGAACACTCTCTAAATGTGGTTACTGTTCTAAGAATTCACAATCATAAACATTGGAATGTTTCTGTGATGTAAATGGAACACTTGAATAACAAGTCAAAAGAACCTTATTACAAACCGGGGAATAAAAATACAGTGAACATTGGTTGAAACAGGTCTCAAATGCCGAGTTTACTGTTTATATTTCCTATTCCCGTCATTCTGATGGCGTTTTAAAAGAAACTCCTTAGAATACTAAAGTATATAAGTTAAAAGAGCACAGAACACTCTCTAACTGTGGTTACTGTTCTAAGAATTCACAATTATAAACATTGGAATGTTTCTGTGATGTAAATGGAACACTTGAATAACAAGTCAAAAGAACCTTATTACAAACCGGGGAATAAAAATACAGTGAACATAGGTTGAAACAAGTCTCAAATGCCGAGTTTACTGTTAACATTTCCTATTCCCGTCACTCTGATGGTGTTTTTATAGAAACTTCTTAGAATACTAAAGTATATGAGTTAAAAGAGCACAGAACACTCTCTAACTGTGGTTACTGTTCTAAGAATTCACAATCATAAACATTGGAATGTTTCTGTGATGTAAATGGAACACTAGAATAACAAGTCAAAAGAACCTTATTACAAACCGGGGAATAAAAATACAGTGAACATAGGTTGAAACAGGTCTCAAATGCCGAGTTTACTGTTTACATTTCCTATTCCCGTCATTCTGATGGCGTTTTAAAAGAAACTCCTTAGAATACTAAAGTATACAAGTTAAAAGAGCTCAGAACACTCTCTAAATGTGGTTACTGTTCTAAGAATTCACAATCATAAACATTGGAATGTTTCTGTGATGTAAATGGAACACTTGAATAACAAGTCAAAAGAACCTTATTACAAACCGGGGAATAAAAATACAGTGAACATAGGTTGAAACAGATCTCAAATGCCGAGTTTACTGTTTATATTTCCTATTCCCGTCATTCTGATGGCGTTTCAAAAGAAACTCCTTAGAATACTAAAGTATATAAGTTAAAAGTGCTCAGAACACTCTCTAAATGTGGTTACTGTTCTAAGAATTCACAATAATAAACACTGGAATTGTTCTGTGATGTAAATGGAACACTTGAATAACAAGTCAAAAGAACCTTATTACACAACGGGGAACAAAAATACACTGAACAAACGTTCAGAATACTCTGAAATGCTGAGTTCACTGTTTACATTTCCTATTCCCGTCATTCTTATGGTGTTTTTAAAGAAACTCCATAGAATACCAAAGAATATGAGTTAAAAGAGCTCAGAACACTGTGTAAATGCGGTTACCGTTCTAAGAATTCACAATAATACACACTGGAATTGTTCTGTGATGTAAATGGAACACTTGAATAACAAGTCAAAAGAACCTTATTACAAACCGGGGAATAAAAATACAGTGAATATAGGTTGAAAAAGGTCTCAAATGCCGAGTTTACTGTTTACATTTCCTATTCCCGTCATTCTGATGGCGTTTTAAAAGAAACTCCTTAGAATACTAAAGTATACAAGTTAAAAGAGCTCAGAACACTCTCTAAATGTGGTTACTGTTCTAAGAATTCACAATCATAAACATTGGAATGTTTCTGTGATGTAAATTGAACACTTGAATAACAAGTCAAAAGAACCTTATTACAAACCGGGGAATAAAAATACAGTGAACATAGGTTGAAACAGGTCTCAAATGCCGAGTTTACTGTTTATATTTCCTATTCCTGTCATTCTGATGGCGTTTCAAAAGAAACTCCTTAGAATACTAAAGTATATAAGTTAAAAGTGCTCAGAACACTCTCTAAATGTGGTTACTGTTCTAAGAATTCACAATAATAAACACTGGAATTGTTCTGTGATGTAAATGGAACACTTGAATAACAAGTCAAAAGAACCTTATTACACAACGGGGAACAAAAATACACTGAACAAACGTTCAGAATACTCTGAAATGCTGAGTTCACTGTTTACATTTCCTATTCCCGTCATTCTGATGGTGTTTTTAAAGAAACTCCTTAGAATACCAAAGAATATGAGTTAAAAGAGCTCAGAACACTGTGTAAATGCGGTTACCGTTCTAAGAATTCACAATAATACACACTGGAATTGTTCTGTGATGTAAATGGAACACTTGAATAACAAGTCAAAAGAACCTTATTACAAACCGGGGAATAAAAATACAGTGAACATAGGTTGAAACAGGTCTCAAATGCCGAGTTTACTGTTTACATTTCCTATTCCCGTCATTCTGATGGCGTTTTAAAAGAAACTCCTTAGAAAACTAAAGTATATAAGTTAAAAGAGCTCAGAACACTCTCTAAATGTGGTTACTGTTCTAAGAATTCACAATCATAAACATTGGAATGTTTCTGTGATGTAAATTGAACACTTGAATAACAAGTCAAAAGAACCTTATTACAAACCGGGGAATAAAAATACAGTGAACATAGGTTGAAACAGGTCTCAAATGCCGAGTTTACTGTTTACATTTCCTATTCCCGTCATTCTGATGGCGTTTTAAAAGAAACTCCTTAGAATACTAAAGTATATAAGTTAAAAGAGCTCAGAACACTCTCTAACTGTGGTGACTGTTCTAAGAATTCACAATCATAAACATTGGAATGTTTCTGTGATGTAAATGGAACACTTGAATAAAAAGTCAAAAGAACCTTATTACAAACCGGGGAATAAAAATACAGTGAACATAGGTTGAAACAGGTCTCAGATGCCGAGTTTACTGTTTATATTTTCTATTCCCGTCATTCTGATGGCGTTTCAAAAGAAACTCCTTAGAATACTAAAGTACAAAAGTTAAAAGTGCTCAGAACACTCTCTAAATGTGGTTACTGTTCTAAGAATTCACAATAATAAACACTGGAATTGTTCTGTGATGTAAATGGAACACTTGAATAACAAGTCAAAAGAACCTTATTATACAACGGGGAACAAAAATACACTGAACAAACGTTCAGAATACTCTGAAATGCCGAGTTCACTGTTTACATTTCCTATTCCCGTCATTCTGATGGTGTTTTTAAAGAAACTCCTTAGAATACCAAAGAATATGAGTTAAAAGAGCTCAGAACACTGTGTAAATGCGGTTACCGTTCTAAGAATTCACAATAATACACACTGGAATTGTTCTGTGACGTAAATGGAACACTTGAATAACAAGTCAAAAGAACCTTATTACAAACCGGGGAATAAAAATGCAGTGAACATAGGTTGAAACAGGTCTCAAATGCCGAGTTTACTGTTTACCTTTCCTATTCCCGTCATTCTGATGGCGTTTTAAAAGAAACTCCTTAGAATACTAAAGTATATAAGTTAAAAGAGCTCAGAACACTCTCTAAATGTGGTTAATGTTCTAAGAATTCACAATCATAAACATTGGAATGTTTCTGTGATGTAAATTGAACACTTGAATAACAAGTCAAAAAAACCTTATTACAAACCGGGGAATAAAAATACAGTGAACATAGGTTGAAACAGGTCTCAAATGCCGAGTTTACTGTTTACATTTCCTATTCCCGTCATTCTGATGGCGTTTTAAAAGAAACTCCTTAGAATACTAAAGTATACAAGTTAAAAGAGCTCAGAACACTCTCTAAATGTGGTTACTGTTCTAAGAACTCACAATCATAAACACTGGAATGTTTCTGTGATGTAAATGGAACACTAGAATAAAAAGTCAAAAGAACCTTATTACAAACCGGGGAATAAAAATACAGTGAACATAGGTTGAAACAGGTCTCAAATGCCGAGTTTACTGTTTATATTTCCTATTCCTGTCATTCTGATGGCGTTTCAAAAGAAACTCCTTAGAATACTAAAGTATATAAGTTAAAAGTGCTCAGAACACTCTCTAAATGTGGTTACTGTTTTAAGAATTCACAATAATAAACACTGGAATTGTTCTGTGATGTAAATGGAACACTTGAATAACAAGTCAAAAGAACCTTATTACACAACGGGGAACAAAAATACACTGAACAAACGTTCAGAATACTCTGAAATGCTGAGTTCACTGTTTACATTTCCTATTCCCGTCATTCTGATGGTGTTTTTAAAGAAACTCCTTAGAATACCAAAGAATATGAGTTAAAAGAGCTCAGAACACTGTGTAAATGCGGTTACCGTTCTAAGAATTCACAATAATACACACTGGAATTGTTCTGTGATGTAAATGGAACACTTGAATAACAAGTCAAAAGAACCTTATTACAAACCGGGGAATAAAAATACAGTGAACATAGGTTGAAGCAGGTCTCAAATGCCGAGTTTACTGTTTACATTTCCTATTCCCGTCATTCTGATGGCGTTTTAAAAGAAACTCCTTAGAATACTAAAGTATATAAGTTAAAAGAGCTCAGAACACTCTCTAACTGTGGTTACTGTTCTAAGAATTCACAATCATAAACAGTGGAATGTTTCTGTGATGTAAATGGAACACTTGAATAACAAGTCAAAAGAACCTTATTACAAACCAGGGAATAAAAATACAGTGAACATAGGTTGAAACAGGTCTCAAATGCCGAGTTTACTGTTTACATTTCCTATTCCCGTCATTCTGATGGCGTTTTAAAAGAAACTCCTTAGAATACTAAAGAATATAAGTTAAAAGAGCTCAGAACACTCTCTAAATGTGGTTACTGTTCTAAGAATTCACAATCATAAACATTGGAATGTTTCTGTGATGTAAATGGAACACTTGAATAACAAGTCAAAAGAACCTTATTACAAACCGGGGAATAAAAATACAGTGAACATTGGTTGAAACAGGTCTCAAATGCCGAGTTTACTGTTTATATTTCCTATTCCCGTAATTCTGATGGCGTTTTAAAAGAAACTCCTTAGAATACTAAAGTATATAAGTTAAAAGAGCACAGAACACTCTCTAACTGTGGTTACTGTTCTAAGAATTCACAATCATAAACATTGGAATGTTTCTGTGATGTAAATGGAACACTTGAATAACAAGTCAAAAGAACCTTATTACACAACGGGGAACAAAAATACACTGAACAAACGTTCAGAATACTCTGAAATGCTGAGTTCACTGTTTACATTTCCTATTCCCGTCATTCTGATGGTGTTTTTAAAGAAACTCCTTAGAATACCAAAGAATATGAGTTAAAAAAGCTCAGAACACTGTGTAAATGCGGTTACCGTTCTAAGAATTCACAATAATACACACTGGAATTGTTCTGTGATGTAAATGGAACACTTGAATAACAAGTCAAAAGAACCTTATTACAAACCGGGGAATAAAAATACAGTGAACATAGGTTGAAACAGGTCTCAAATGCCGAGTTTACTGTTTACATTTCCTATTCCCGTCATTCTGATGGCGTTTTAAAAGAAACTCCTTAGAATACTAAAGAATATAAGTTAAAAGAGCTCAGAACACTCTCTAAATGTGGTTACTGTTCTAAGAATTCACAATCATAAACATTGGAATGTTTCTGTGATGTAAATGGAACACTTGAATAACAAGTCAAAAGAACCTTATTACAAACCGGGGAATAAAAATACAGTGAACATTGGTTGAAACAGGTCTCAAATGCCGAGTTTACTGTTTATATTTCCTATTCCCGTCATTCTGATGGCGTTTTAAAAGAAACTCCTTAGAATACTAAAGTATATAAGTTAAAAGAGCACAGAACACTCTCTAACTGTGGTTACTGTTCTAAGAATTCACAATTATAAACATTGGAATGTTTCTGTGATGTAAATGGAACACTTGAATAACAAGTCAAAAGAACCTTATTACAAACCGGGGAATAAAAATACAGTGAACATAGGTTGAAACAAGTCTCAAATGCCGAGTTTACTGTTAACATTTCCTATTCCCGTCACTCTGATGGTGTTTTTATAGAAACTTCTTAGAATACTAAAGTATATGAGTTAAAAGAGCACAGAACACTCTCTAACTGTGGTTACTGTTCTAAGAATTCACAATCATAAACATTGGAATGTTTCTGTGATGTAAATGGAACACTTGAATAACAAGTCAAAAGAACCTTATTACAAACCGGGGAATAAAAATACAGTGAACATAGGTTGAAACAGGTCTCAAATGCCGAGTTTACTGTTTACATTTCCTATTCCCGTCATTCTGATGGCGTTTTAAAAGAAACTCCTTAGAATACTAAAGTATACAAGTTAAAAGAGCTCAGAACACTCTCTAAATGTGGTTACTGTTCTAAGAATTCACAATCATAAACATTGGAATGTTTCTGTGATGTAAATGGAACACTTGAATAACAAGTCAAAAGAACCTTATTACAAACCGGGGAATAAAAATACAGTGAACATAGGTTGAAACAGATCTCCAATGCCGAGTTTACTGTTTATATTTCCTATTCCCGTCATTCTGATGGCGTTTCAAAAGAAACTCCTTAGAATACTAAAGTATATAAGTTAAAAGTGCTCAGAACACTCTCTAAATGTGGTTACTGTTCTAAGAATTCACAATAATAAACACTGGAATTGTTCTGTGATGTAAATGGAACACTTGAATAACAAGTCAAAAGAACCTTATTACACAACGGGGAACAAAAATACACTGAACAAACGTTCAGAATACTCTGAAATGCTGAGTTCACTGTTTACATTTCCTATTCCCGTCATTCTTATGGTGTTTTTAAAGAAACTCCATAGAATACCAAAGAATATGAGTTAAAAGAGCTCAGAACACTGTGTAAATGCGGTTACCGTTCTAAGAATTCACAATAATACACACTGGAATTGTTCTGTGATGTAAATGGAACACTTGAATAACAAGTCAAAAGAACCTTATTACAAACCGGGGAATAAAAATACAGTGAATATAGGTTGAAAAAGGTCTCAAATGCCGAGTTTACTGTTTACATTTCCTATTCCCGTCATTCTGATGGCGTTTTAAAAGAAACTCCTTAGAATACTAAAGTATACAAGTTAAAAGAGCTCAGAACACTCTCTAAATGTGGTTACTGTTCTAAGAATTCACAATCATAAACATTGGAATGTTTCTGTGATGTAAATTGAACACTTGAATAACAAGTCAAAAGAACCTTATTACAAACCGGGGAATAAAAATACAGTGAACATAGGTTGAAACAGGTCTCAAATGCCGAGTTTACTGTTTATATTTCCTATTCCTGTCATTCTGATGGCGTTTCAAAAGAAACTCCTTAGAATACTAAAGTATATAAGTTAAAAGTGCTCAGAACACTCTCTAAATGTGGTTACTGTTCTAAGAATTCACAATAATAAACACTGGAATTGTTCTGTGATGTAAATGGAACACTTGAATAACAAGTCAAAAGAACCTTATTACACAACGGGGAACAAAAATACACTGAACAAACGTTCAGAATACTCTGAAATGCTGAGTTCACTGTTTACATTTCCTATTCCCGTCATTCTGATGGTGTTTTTAAAGAAACTCCTTAGAATACCAAAGAATATGAGTTAAAAGAGCTCAGAACACTGTGTAAATGCGGTTACCGTTCTAAGAATTCACAATAATACACACTGGAATTGTTCTGTGATGTAAATGGAACACTTGAATAACAAGTCAAAAGAACCTTATTACAAACCGGGGAATAAAAATACAGTGAACATATGTTGAAACAGGTCTCAAATGCCGAGTTTACTGTTTACATTTCCTATTCCCGTCATTCTGATGGCGTTTTAAAAGAAACTCCTTAGAAAACTAAAGTATATAAGTTAAAAGAGCTCAGAACACTCTCTAAATGTGGTTACTGTTCTAAGAATTCACAATCATAAACATTGGAATGTTTCTGTGATGTAAATTGAACACTTGAATAACAAGTCAAAAGAACCTTATTACAAACCGGGGAATAAAAATACAGTGAACATAGGTTGAAACAGGTCTCAAATGCCGAGTTTACTGTTTACATTTCCTATTCCCGTCATTCTGATGGCGTTTTAAAAGAAACTCCTTAGAATACTAAAGTATATAAGTTAAAAGAGCTCAGAACACTCTCTAACTGTGGTTACTGTTCTAAGAATTCACAATCATAAACATTGGAATGTTTCTGTGATGTAAATGGAACACTTGAATAAAAAGTCAAAAGAACCTTATTACAAACCGGGGAATAAAAATACAGTGAACATAGGTTGAAACAGGTCTCAGATGCCGAGTTTACTGTTTATATTTTCTATTCCCGTCATTCTGATGGCGTTTCAAAAGAAACTCCTTAGAATACTAAAGTACAAAAGTTAAAAGTGCTCAGAACACTCTCTAAATGTGGTTACTGTTCTAAGAATTCACAATAATAAACACTGGAATTGTTCTGTGATGTAAATGGAACACTTGAATAACAAGTCAAAAGAACCTTATTACACAACGGGGAACAAAAATACACTGAACAAACGTTCAGAATACTCTGAAATGCCGAGTTCACTGTTTACATTTCCTATTCCCGTCATTCTGATGGTGTTTTTAAAGAAACTCCTTAGAATACCAAAGAATATGAGTTAAAAGAGCTCAGAACACTGTGTAAATGCGGTTACCGTTCTAAGAATTCACAATAATACACACTGGAATTGTTCTGTGACGTAAATGGAACACTTGAATAACAAGTCAAAAGAACCTTATTACAAACCGGGGAATAAAAATGCAGTGAACATAGGTTGAAACAGGTCTCAAATGCCGAGTTTACTGTTTACCTTTCCTATTCCCGTCATTCTGATGGCGTTTTAAAAGAAACTCCTTAGAATACTAAAGTATATAAGTTAAAAGAGCTCAGAACACTCTCTAAATGTGGTTAATGTTCTAAGAATTCACAATCATAAACATTGGAATGTTTCTGTGATGTAAATGGAACACTTGAATAACAAGTCAAAAGAACCTTATTACAAACCGGGGAATAAAAATACAGTGAACATAGGTTGAAACAGGTCTCAAATGCCAAGTTTACTGTTTACATTTCCTATTCCCGTCATTCTGATGGCGTTTTAAAAGAAACTCCTTAGAATACTAAAGTATATAAGTTAAAAGAGCTCAGAACACTCTCTAAATGTGGTTACTGTTCTAAGAATTCACAATCATAAACATTGGAATGTTTCTGTGATGTAAATTGAACACTTGAATAACAAGTCAAAAGAACCTTATTACAAACCGGGGAATAAAAATACAGTGAACATAGGTTGAAACAGGTCTCAAATGCCGAGTTTACTGTTTACATTTCCTATTCCCGTCATTCTGATGGCGTTTTAAAAGAAACTCCTTAGAATACTAAAGTATATAAGTTAAAAGAGCTCAGAACACTCTCTAACTGTGGTTACTGTTCTAAGAATTCACAATCATAAACATTGGAATGTTTCTGTGATATAAATGGAACACTTGAATAAAAAGTCAAAAGAACCTTATTACAAACCGGGGAATAAAAATACAGTGAACATAGGTTGAAACAGGTCTCAAATGCCGAGTTTACTGTTTATATTTCCTATTCCCGTCATTCTGATGGCGTTTCAAAAGAAACTCCTTAGAATACTAAAGTACAAGAGATAAAAGTGCTCAGAACACTCTCTAAATGTGGTTACTGTTCTAAGAATTCACAATAATAAACACTGGAATTGTTCTGTGATGTAAATGGAACACTTGAATAACAAGTCAAAGGAACCTTATTACACAACGGGGAACAAAAATACACTGAACAAACGTTCAGAATACTCTGAAATGCCGAGTTCACTGTTTACATTTCCTATTCCCGTCATTCTGATGGTGTTTTTAAAGAAACTCCTTAGAATACCAAAGAATATGAGTTAAAAGAGCTCAGAACACTGTGTAAATGCGGTTACTGTTCTAAGAATTCACAATAATACACACTGGAATTGTTCTGTGATGTAAATGGAACACTTAAATAACAAGTCAAAAGAACCTTATTACAAACCGGGGAATAAAAATACAGTGAACATAGGTTGAAACAGGTCTCAAATGCCGAGTTTACTGTTTACATTTCCTATTCCCGTCATTCTGATGGCGTTTTAAAAGAAACTCCTTAGAATACTAAAGTATATAAGTTAAAAGAGCTCAGAACACTCTCTAAATGTGGTTAATGTTCTAAGAATTCACAATCATAAACATTGGAATGTTTCTGTGATGTAAATGGAACACTTGAATAACAAGTCAAAAGAACCTTATTACAAACCGGGGAATAAAAATACAGTGAACATAGGTTGAAACAGGTCTCAAATGCCAAGTTTACTGTTTACATTTCCTATTCCCGTCATTCTGATGGCGTTTTAAAAGAAACTCCTTAGAATACTAAAGTATATAAGTTAAAAGAGCTCAGAACACTCTCTAAATGTGGTTACTGTTCTAAGAATTCACAATCATAAACATTGGAATGTTTCTGTGATGTAAATTGAACACTTGAATAACAAGTCAAAAGAACCTTATTACAAACCGGGGAATAAAAATACAGTGAACATAGGTTGAAACAGGTCTCAAATGCCGAGTTTACTGTTTACATTTCCTATTCCCGTCATTCTGATGGCGTTTTAAAAGAAACTCCTTAGAATACTAAAGTATATAAGTTAAAAGAGCTCAGAACACTCTCTAACTGTGGTTACTGTTCTAAGAATTCACAATCATAAACATTGGAATGTTTCTGTGATATAAATGGAACACTTGAATAAAAAGTCAAAAGAACCTTATTACAAACCGGGGAATAAAAATACAGTGAACATAGGTTGAAACAGGTCTCAAATGCCGAGTTTACTGTTTATATTTCCTATTCCCGTCATTCTGATGGCGTTTCAAAAGAAACTCCTTAGAATACTAAAGTACAAGAGATAAAAGTGCTCAGAACACTCTCTAAATGTGGTTACTGTTCTAAGAATTCACAATAATAAACACTGGAATTGTTCTGTGATGTAAATGGAACACTTGAATAACAAGTCAAAGGAACCTTATTACACAACGGGGAACAAAAATACACTGAACAAACGTTCAGAATACTCTGAAATGCCGAGTTCACTGTTTACATTTCCTATTCCCGTCATTCTGATGGTGTTTTTAAAGAAACTCCTTAGAATACCAAAGAATATGAGTTAAAAGAGCTCAGAACACTGTGTAAATGCGGTTACTGTTCTAAGAATTCACAATAATACACACTGGAATTGTTCTGTGATGTAAATGGAACACTTAAATAACAAGTCAAAAGAACCTTATTACAAACCGGGGAATAAAAATACAGTGAACATAGGTTGAAACAGGTCTCAAATGCCGAGTTTACTGTTTACATTTCCTATTCCCGTCATTCTGATGGCGTTTTAAAAGAAACTCCTTAGAATACTAAAGTATATAAGTTAAAAGAGCACAGAACACTCTCTAACTGTGGTTACTGTTCTAAGAATTCACAATCATAAACATTGGAATGTTTCTGTGATGTAAATGGAACACTTGAATAACAAGTCAAAAGAACCTTATTACAAACCGGGGAATAAAAATACAGTGAACATAGGTTGAAACAGGTCTCAAATGCCGAGTTTACTGTTTACATTTCCTATTCCCGTCATTCTGATGGCGTTTTAAAAGAAACTCCTTAGAATACTAAAGTATATAAGTTAAAAGAGCTCAGAACACTCTCTAAATGTGGTTACTGTTCTAAGAATTCACAATCATAAACATTGGAATGTTTCTGTGATGTAAATTGAACACTTGAATAACAAGTCAAAAGAACCTTATTACAAACCGGGGAATAAAAATACAGTGAACATAGGTTGAAACAGGTCTCAAATGCCGAGTTTACTGTTTACATTTCCTATTCCCGTCATTCTGATGGCGTTTTAAAAGAAACTCCTTAGAATACTAAAGTATACAAGTTAAAAGAGCTCAGAACACTCTCTAAATGTGGTTACTGTTCTAAGAATTCACAATCATAAACACTGGAATGTTTCTGTGATGTAAATGGAACACTTGAATAACAAGTCAAAAGAACCTTATTACAAACCGGGGAATAAAAATACAGTGAACCTAGGTTGAAACAGGTCTCAAATGCCGAGTTTACTGTTTATATTTCCTATTCCTGTCATTCTGATGGCGTTTTAAAAGAAACTCCTTAGAATACTAAAGTATATAAGTTAAAAGAGCACAGAACACTCTCTAACTGTGGTTACTGTTCTAAGAATTCACAATCATAAACATTGGAATGTTTCTGTGATGTAAATTGAACACTTGAATAACAAGTCAAAAGAACATTATTACAAACCGGGGAATAAAAATACAGTGAACATAGGTTGAAACAGGTCTCAAATGCCGAGTTTACTGTTTACATTTCCTATTCCCGTCATTCTGATGGCGTTTTAAAAGAAACTCCTTAGAATACTAAAGTATATAAGTTAAAAGAGCTCAGAACACTCTCTAAATGTGGTTACTGTTCTAAGAATTCACAATCATAAACATTGGAATGTTTCTGTGATGTAAATGGAACACTTGAATAACAAGTCAAAAGAACCTTATTACAAACCGGGGAATAAAAATACAGTGAACATAGGTTGAAACAGGTCTCAAATGCCGAGTTTACTGTTTACATTTCCTATTCCCGTCATTCTGATGGCGTTTTAAAAGAAACTCCTTAGAATACTAAAGAATATAAGTTAAAAGAGCTCAGAACACTCTCTAAATGTGGTTACTGTTCTAAGAATTCACAATCATAAACATTGGAATGTTTCTGTGATGTAAATTGAACACTTGAATAACAAGTCAAAAGAACCTTATTACAAACCGGGGAATAAAAATACAGTGAACATAGGTTGAAACAGGTCTCAAATGCCGAGTTGACTGTTTACATTTCCTATTCCCGTCATTCTGATGGCGTTTTAAACTCCTTAGAATACTAAAGTATATAAGTTAAAAGAGCTCAGAACACTCTCTAACTGTGGTTACTGTTCTAAGAATTCACAATCATAAACATTGGAATGTTTCTGTGATGTAAATGGAACACTTGAATAAAAAGTCAAAAGAACCTTATTACAAACCGGGGAATAAAAATACAGTGAACATAGGTTGAAACAGGTCTCAAATGCCGAGTTTACTGTTTATATTTCCTATTCCCGTCATTCTGATGGCGTTTCAAAAGAAACTCCTTAGAATACTAAAGTACAAGAGATAAAAGTGCTCAGAACACTCTCTAAATGTGGTTACTGTTCTAAGAATTCACAATAATAAACACTGGAATTGTTCTGTGATGTAAATGGAACACTTGAATAACAAGTCAAAAGAACCTTATTACACAACGGGGAACAAAAATACACTGAACAAACGTTCAGAATACTCTGAAATGCCGAGTTCACTGTTTACATTTCCTATTCCCGTTATTCTGATGGTGTTTTTAAAGAAACTCCTTAGAATACCAAAGAATATGAGTTAAAAGAGCTCAGAACACTGTGTAAATGCGGTTACTGTTCTAAGAATTCACAATAATACACACTGGAATTGTTCTGTGATGTAAATGGAACACTTAAATAACAAGTCAAAAGAACCTTATTACAAACCGGGGAATAAAAATACAGTGAACATAGGTTGAAACAGGTCTCAAATGCCGAGTTTACTGTTTACATTTCCTATTCCCGTCATTCTGATGGCGTTTTAAAAGAAACTCCTTAGAATACTAAAGTATATAAGTTAAAAGAGCACAGAACACTCTCTAACTGTGGTTACTGTTCTAAGAATTCACAATCATAAACATTGGAATGTTTCTGTGATGTAAATTGAACACTTGAATAACAAGTCAAAAGAACCTTATTACAAACCGGGGAATAAAAATACAGTGAACATAGGTTGAAACAGGTCTCAAATGCCGAGTTTACTGTTTATATTTCCTATTCCTGTCATTCTGATGGCGTTTCAAAAGAAACTCCTTAGAATACTAAAGTATATAAGTTAAAAGTGCTCAGAACACTCTCTAAATGTGGTTACTGTTCTAAGAATTCACAATAATAAACACTGGAATTGTTCTGTGATGTAAATGGAACACTTGAATAACAAGTCAAAAGAACCTTATTACACAACGGGGAACAAAAATACACTGAACAAACGTTCAGAATACTCTGAAATGCTGAGTTCACTGTTTACATTTCCTATTCCCGTCATTCTGATGGTGTTTTTAAAGAAACTCCTTAGAATACCAAAGAATATGAGTTAAAAGAGCTCAGAACACTGTGTAAATGCGGTTACCGTTCTAAGAATTCACAATAATACACACTGGAATTGTTCTGTGATGTAAATGGAACACTTGAATAACAAGTCAAAAGAACCTTATTACAAACCGGGGAATAAAAATACAGTGAACATAGGTTGAAACAGGTCTCAAATGCCGAGTTTACTGTTTACATTTCCTATTCCCGTCATTCTGATGGCGTTTTAAAAGAAACTCCTTAGAAAACTAAAGTATATAAGTTAAAAGAGCTCAGAACACTCTCTAAATGTGGTTACTGTTCTAAGAATTCACAATCATAAACATTGGAATGTTTCTGTGATGTAAATTGAACACTTGAATAACAAGTCAAAAGAACCTTATTACAAACCGGGGAATAAAAATACAGTGAACATAGGTTGAAACAGGTCTCAAATGCCGAGTTTACTGTTTACATTTCCTATTCCCGTCATTCTGATGGCGTTTTAAAAGAAACTCCTTAGAATACTAAAGTATATAAGTTAAAAGAGCTCAGAACACTCTCTAACTGTGGTTACTGTTCTAAGAATTCACAATCATAAACATTGGAATGTTTCTGTGATTTAAATGGAACACTTGAATAAAAAGTCAAAAGAACCTTATTACAAACCGGGGAATAAAAATACAGTGAACATAGGTTGAAACAGGTCTCAGATGCCGAGTTTACTGTTTATATTTTCTATTCCCGTCATTCTGATGGCGTTTCAAAAGAAACTCCTTAGAATACTAAAGTACAAAAGTTAAAAGTGCTCAGAACACTCTCTAAATGTGGTTACTGTTCTAAGAATTCACAATAATAAACACTGGAATTGTTCTGTGATGTAAATGGAACACTTGAATAACAAGTCAAAAGAACCTTATTACACAACGGGGAACAAAAATACACTGAACAAACGTTCAGAATACTCTGAAATGCCGAGTTCACTGTTTACATTTCCTATTCCCGTCATTCTGATGGTGTTTTTAAAGAAACTCCTTAGAATACCAAAGAATATGAGTTAAAAGAGCTCAGAACACTGTGTAAATGCGGTTACCGTTCTAAGAATTCACAATAATACACACTGGAATTGTTCTGTGACGTAAATGGAACACTTGAATAACAAGTCAAAAGAACCTTATTACAAACCGGGGAATAAAAATACAGTGAACATAGGTTGAAACAGGTCTCAAATGCCGAGTTGACTGTTTACATTTCCTATTCCCGTCATTCTGATGGCGTTTTAAAAGAAACTCCTTAGAATACTAAAGTATATAAGTTAAAAGAGCACAGAACACTCTCTAACTGTGGTTACTGTTCTAAGAATTCACAATCATAAACATTGGAAAGTTTCTGTGATGTAAAATGAACACTTGAATAACAAGTCAAAAGAACCTTATTACAAACCGGGGAATAAAAATGCAGTGAACATAGGTTGAAACAGGTCTCAAATGCCGAGTTTACTGTTTACCTTTCCTATTCCCGTCATTCTGATGGCGTTTTAAAAGAAACTCCTTAGAATACTAAAGTATATAAGTTAAAAGAGCTCAGAACACTCTCTAAATGTGGTTAATGTTCTAAGAATTCACAATCATAAACATTGGAATGTTTCTGTGATGTAAATGGAACACTTGAATAACAAGTCAAAAGAACCTTATTACAAACCGGGGAATAAAAATACAGTGAACATAGGTTGAAACAGGTCTCAAATGCCAAGTTTACTGTTTACATTTCCTATTCCCGTCATTCTGATGGCGTTTTAAAAGAAACTCCTTAGAATACTAAAGTATATAAGTTAAAAGAGCTCAGAACACTCTCTAAATGTGGTTACTGTTCTAAGAATTCACAATCATAAACATTGGAATGTTTCTGTGATGTAAATTGAACACTTGAATAACAAGTCAAAAGAACCTTATTACAAACCGGGGAATAAAAATACAGTGAACATAGGTTGAAACAGGTCTCAAATGCCGAGTTTACTGTTTACATTTCCTATTCCCGTCATTCTGATGGCGTTTTAAAAGAAACTCCTTAGAATTCTAAAGTATACAAGTTAAAAGAGCTCAGAACACTCTCTAAATGTGGTTACTGTTCTAAGAATTCACAATCATAAACACTGGAATGTTTCTGTGATGTAAATGGAACACTTGAATAACAAGTCAAAAGAACCTTATTACAAACCGGGGAATAAAAATACAGTGAACCTAGGTTGAAACAGGTCTCAAATGCCGAGTTTACTGTTTATATTTCCTATTCCTGTCATTCTGATGGCGTTTTAAAAGAAACTCCTTAGAATACTAAAGTATATAAGTTAAAAGAGCACAGAACACTCTCTAACTGTGGTTACTGTTCTAAGAATTCACAATCATAAACATTGGAATGTTTCTGTGATGTAAATTGAACACTTGAATAACAAGTCAAAAGAACATTATTACAAACCGGGGAATAAAAATACAGTGAACATAGGTTGAAACAGGTCTCAAATGCCGAGTTTACTGTTTACATTTCCTATTCCCGTCATTCTGATGGCGTTTTAAAAGAAACTCCTTAGAATACTAAAGTATATAAGTTAAAAGAGCTCAGAACACTCTCTAAATGTGGTTACTGTTCTAAGAATTCACAATCATAAACATTGGAATGTTTCTGTGATGTAAATGGAACACTTGAATAACAAGTCAAAAGAACCTTATTACAAACCGGGGAATAAAAATACAGTGAACATAGGTTGAAACAGGTCTCAAATGCCGAGTTTACTGTTTACATTTCCTATTCCCGTCATTCTGATGGCGTTTTAAAAGAAACTCCTTAGAATACTAAAGAATATAAGTTAAAAGAGCTCAGAACACTCTCTAAATGTGGTTACTGTTCTAAGAATTCACAATCATAAACATTGGAATGTTTCTGTGATGTAAATTGAACACTTGAATAACAAGTCAAAAGAACCTTATTACAAACCGGGGAATAAAAATACAGTGAACATAGGTTGAAACAGGTCTCAAATGCCGAGTTGACTGTTTACATTTCCTATTCCCGTCATTCTGATGGCGTTTTAAACTCCTTAGAATACTAAAGTATATAAGTTAAAAGAGCTCAGAACACTCTCTAACTGTGGTTACTGTTCTAAGAATTCACAATCATAAACATTGGAATGTTTCTGTGATGTAAATGGAACACTTGAATAAAAAGTCAAAAGAACCTTATTACAAACCGGGGAATAAAAATACAGTGAACATAGGTTGAAACAGGTCTCAAATGCCGAGTTTACTGTTTATATTTCCTATTCCCGTCATTCTGATGGCGTTTCAAAAGAAACTCCTTAGAATACTAAAGTACAAGAGATAAAAGTGCTCAGAACACTCTCTAAATGTGGTTACTGTTCTAAGAATTCACAATAATAAACACTGGAATTGTTCTGTGATGTAAATGGAACACTTGAATAACAAGTCAAAAGAACCTTATTACACAACGGGGAACAAAAATACACTGAACAAACGTTCAGAATACTCTGAAATGCCGAGTTCACTGTTTACATTTCCTATTCCCGTTATTCTGATGGTGTTTTTAAAGAAACTCCTTAGAATACCAAAGAATATGAGTTAAAAGAGCTCAGAACACTGTGTAAATGCGGTTACTGTTCTAAGAATTCACAATAATACACACTGGAATTGTTCTGTGATGTAAATGGAACACTTAAATAACAAGTCAAAAGAACCTTATTACAAACCGGGGAATAAAAATACAGTGAACATAGGTTGAAACAGGTCTCAAATGCCGAGTTTACTGTTTACATTTCCTATTCCCGTCATTCTGATGGCGTTTTAAAAGAAACTCCTTAGAATACTAAAGTATATAAGTTAAAAGAGCACAGAACACTCTCTAACTGTGGTTACTGTTCTAAGAATTCAAAATCATAAACATTGGAATGTTTCTGTGATGTAAATTGAACACTTGAATAACAAGTCAAAAGAACCTTATTACAAACCGGGGAATAAAAATACAGTGAACATAGGTTGAAACAGGTCTCAAATGCCGAGTTTACTGTTTATATTTCCTATTCCTGTCATTCTGATGGCGTTTCAAAAGAAACTCCTTAGAATACTAAAGTATATAAGTTAAAAGTGCTCAGAACACTCTCTAAATGTGGTTACTGTTCTAAGAATTCACAATAATAAACACTGGAATTGTTCTGTGATGTAAATGGAACACTTGAATAACAAGTCAAAAGAACCTTATTACACAACGGGGAACAAAAATACACTGAACAAACGTTCAGAATACTCTGAAATGCTGAGTTCACTGTTTACATTTCCTATTCCCGTCATTCTGATGGTGTTTTTAAAGAAACTCCTTAGAATACCAAAGAATATGAGTTAAAAGAGCTCAGAACACTGTGTAAATGCGGTTACCGTTCTAAGAATTCACAATAATACACACTGGAATTGTTCTGTGATGTAAATGGAACACTTGAATAACAAGTCAAAAGAACCTTATTACAAACCGGGGAATAAAAATACAGTGAACATAGGTTGAAACAGGTCTCAAATGCCGAGTTTACTGTTTACATTTCCTATTCCCGTCATTCTGATGGCGTTTTAAAAGAAACTCCTTAGAAAACTAAAGTATATAAGTTAAAAGAGCTCAGAACACTCTCTAAATGTGGTTACTGTTCTAAGAATTCACAATCATAAACATTGGAATGTTTCTGTGATGTAAATTGAACACTTGAATAACAAGTCAAAAGAACCTTATTACAAACCGGGGAATAAAAATACAGTGAACATAGGTTGAAACAGGTCTCAAATGCCGAGTTTACTGTTTACATTTCCTATTCCCGTCATTCTGATGGCGTTTTAAAAGAAACTCCTTAGAATACTAAAGTATATAAGTTAAAAGAGCTCAGAACACTCTCTAACTGTGGTTACTGTTCTAAGAATTCACAATCATAAACATTGGAATGTTTCTGTGATTTAAATGGAACACTTGAATAAAAAGTCAAAAGAACCTTATTACAAACCGGGGAATAAAAATACAGTGAACATAGGTTGAAACAGGTCTCAGATGCCGAGTTTACTGTTTATATTTTCTATTCCCGTCATTCTGATGGCGTTTCAAAAGAAACTCCTTAGAATACTAAAGTACAAAAGTTAAAAGTGCTCAGAACACTCTCTAAATGTGGTTACTGTTCTAAGAATTCACAATAATAAACACTGGAATTGTTCTGTGATGTAAATGGAACACTTGAATAACAAGTCAAAAGAACCTTATTACACAACGGGGAACAAAAATACACTGAACAAACGTTCAGAATACTCTGAAATGCCGAGTTCACTGTTTACATTTCCTATTCCCGTCATTCTGATGGTGTTTTTAAAGAAACTCCTTAGAATACCAAAGAATATGAGTTAAAAGAGCTCAGAACACTGTGTAAATGCGGTTACCGTTCTAAGAATTCACAATAATACACACTGGAATTGTTCTGTGACGTAAATGGAACACTTGAATAACAAGTCAAAAGAACCTTATTACAAACCGGGGAATAAAAATACAGTGAACATAGGTTGAAACAGGTCTCAAATGCCGAGTTGACTGTTTACATTTCCTATTCCCGTCATTCTGATGGCGTTTTAAAAGAAACTCCTTAGAATACTAAAGTATATAAGTTAAAAGAGCACAGAACACTCTCTAACTGTGGTTACTGTTCTAAGAATTCACAATCATAAACATTGGAAAGTTTCTGTGATGTAAAATGAACACTTGAATAACAAGTCAAAAGAACCTTATTACAAACCGGGGAATAAAAATGCAGTGAACATAGGTTGAAACAGGTCTCAAATGCCGAGTTTACTGTTTACCTTTCCTATTCCCGTCATTCTGATGGCGTTTTAAAAGAAACTCCTTAGAATACTAAAGTATATAAGTTAAAAGAGCTCAGAACACTCTCTAAATGTGGTTAATGTTCTAAGAATTCACAATCATAAACATTGGAATGTTTCTGTGATGTAAATGGAACACTTGAATAACAAGTCAAAAGAACCTTATTACAAACCGGGGAATAAAAATACAGTGAACATAGGTTGAAACAGGTCTCAAATGCCAAGTTTACTGTTTACATTTCCTATTCCCGTCATTCTGATGGCGTTTTAAAAGAAACTCCTTAGAATACTAAAGTATATAAGTTAAAAGAGCTCAGAACACTCTCTAAATGTGGTTACTGTTCTAAGAATTCACAATCATAAACATTGGAATGTTTCTGTGATGTAAATTGAACACTTGAATAACAAGTCAAAAGAACCTTATTACAAACCGGGGAATAAAAATACAGTGAACATAGGTTGAAACAGGTCTCAAATGCCGAGTTTACTGTTTACATTTCCTATTCCCGTCATTCTGATGGCGTTTTAAAAGAAACTCCTTAGAATACTAAAGTATATAAGTTAAAAGAGCTCAGAACACTCTCTAACTGTGGTTACTGTTCTAAGAATTCACAATCATAAACATTGGAATGTTTCTGTGATGTAAATGGAACACTTGAATAAAAAGTCAAAAGAACCTTATTACAAACCGGGGAATAAAAATACAGTGAACATAGGTTGAAACAGGTCTCAAATGCCGAGTTTACTGTTTATATTTCCTATTCCCGTCATTCTGATGGCGTTTCAAAAGAAACTCCTTAGAATACTAAAGTACAAGAGATAAAAGTGCTCAGAACACTCTCTAAATGTGGTTACTGTTCTAAGAATTCACAATAATAAACACTGGAATTGTTCTGTGATGTAAATGGAACACTTGAATAACAAGTCAAAAGAACCTTATTACACAACGGGGAACAAAAATACACTGAACAAACGTTCAGAATACTCTGAAATGCCGAGTTCACTGTTTACATTTCCTATTCCCGTCATTCTGATGGTGTTTTTAAAGAAACTCCTTAGAATACCAAAGAATATGAGTTAAAAGAGCTCAGAACACTGTGTAAATGCGGTTACTGTTCTAAGAATTCACAATAATACACACTGGAATTGTTCTGTGATGTAAATGGAACACTTAAATAACAAGTCAAAAGAACCTTATTACAAACCGGGGAATAAAAATACAGTGAACATAGGTTGAAACAGGTCTCAAATGCCGAGTTTACTGTTTACATTTCCTATTCCCGTCATTCTGATGGCGTTTTAAAAGAAACTCCTTAGAATACTAAAGTATATAAGTTAAAAGAGCACAGAACACTCTCTAACTGTGGTTACTGTTCTAAGAATTCACAATCATAAACATTGGAATGTTTCTGTGATGTAAATGGAACACTTGAATAACAAGTCAAAAGAACCTTATTACAAACCGGGGAATAAAAATACAGTGAACATAGGTTGAAACAGGTCTCAAATGCCGAGTTTACTGTTTACATTTCCTATTCCCGTCATTCTGATGGCGTTTTAAAAGAAACTCCTTAGAATACTAAAGTATATAAGTTAAAAGAGCTCAGAACACTCTCTAAATGTGGTTACTGTTCTAAGAATTCACAATCATAAACATTGGAATGTTTCTGTGATGTAAATTGAACACTTGAATAACAAGTCAAAAGAACCTTATTACAAACCGGGGAATAAAAATACAGTGAACATAGGTTGAAACAGGTCTCAAATGCCGAGTTTACTGTTTACATTTCCTATTCCCGTCATTCTGATGGCGTTTTAAAAGAAACTCCTTAGAATACTAAAGTATACAAGTTAAAAGAGCTCAGAACACTCTCTAAATGTGGTTACTGTTCTAAGAATTCACAATCATAAACACTGGAATGTTTCTGTGATGTAAATGGAACACTTGAATAACAAGTCAAAAGAACCTTATTACAAACCGGGGAATAAAAATACAGTGAACATAGGTTGAAACAGGTCTCAAATGCCGAGTTTACTGTTTATATTTCCTATTCCTGTCATTCTGATGGCGTTTTAAAAGAAACTCCTTAGAATACTAAAGTATATAAGTTAAAAGAGCACAGAACACTCTCTAACTGTGGTTACTGTTCTAAGAATTCACAATCATAAACATTGGAATGTTTCTGTGATGTAAATTGAACACTTGAATAACAAGTCAAAAGAACATTATTACAAACCGGGGAATAAAAATACAGTGAACATAGGTTGAAACAGGTCTCAAATGCCGAGTTTACTGTTTACATTTCCTATTCCCGTCATTCTGATGGCGTTTTAAAAGAAACTCCTTAGAATACTAAAGTATATAAGTTAAAAGAGCTCAGAACACTCTCTAAATGTGGTTACTGTTCTAAGAATTCACAATCATAAACATTGGAATGTTTCTGTGATGTAAATGGAACACTTGAATAACAAGTCAAAAGAACCTTATTACAAACCGGGGAATAAAAATACAGTGAACATAGGTTGAAACAGGTCTCAAATGCCGAGTTTACTGTTTACATTTCCTATTCCCGTCATTCTGATGGCGTTTTAAAAGAAACTCCTTAGAATACTAAAGAATATAAGTTAAAAGAGCTCAGAACACTCTCTAAATGTGGTTACTGTTCTAAGAATTCACAATCATAAACATTGGAATGTTTCTGTGATGTAAATTGAACACTTGAATAACAAGTCAAAAGAACCTTATTACAAACCGGGGAATAAAAATACAGTGAACATAGGTTGAAACAGGTCTCAAATGCCGAGTTTACTGTTTACATTTCCTATTCCCGTCATTCTGATGGCGTTTTAAAAGAAACTCCTTAGAATACTAAAGTATATAAGTTAAAAGAGCTCAGAACACTCTCTAACTGTGGTTACTGTTCTAAGAATTCACAATCATAAACATTGGAATGTTTCTGTGATGTAAATGGAACACTTGAATAAAAAGTCAAAAGAACCTTATTACAAACCGGGGAATAAAAATACAGTGAACATAGGTTGAAACAGGTCTCAAATGCCGAGTTTACTGTTTATATTTCCTATTGCCGTCATTCTGATGGCGTTTCAAAAGAAACTCCTTAGAATACTAAAGTACAAGAGATAAAAGTGCTCAGAACACTCTCTAAATGTGGTTACTGTTCTAAGAATTCACAATAATAAACACTGGAATTGTTCTGTGATGTAAATGGAACACTTGAATAACAAGTCAAAAGAACCTTATTACACAACGGGGAACAAAAATACACTGAACAAACGTTCAGAATACTCTGAAATGCCGAGTTCACTGTTTACATTTCCTATTCCCGTTATTCTGATGGTGTTTTTAAAGAAACTCCTTAGAATACCAAAGAATATGAGTTAAAAGAGCTCAGAACACTGTGTAAATGCGGTTACTGTTCTAAGAATTCACAATAATACACACTGGAATTGTTCTGTGATGTAAATGGAACACTTGAATAACAAGTCAAAAGAAACTTATTACAAACCGGGGAATAAAAATACAGTGAACATAGGTTTAAACAGGTCTCAAATGCCGAGTTTACTGTTTACATTTCCTATTCCCGTCATTCTGATGGCGTTTTAAAAGAAACTCCTTAGAATACTAAAGTATATAAGTTAAAAGAGCTCAGAACACTCTCTAACTGTGGTTACTGTTCTAAGAATTCACAATCATAAACATTGGAATGTTTCTGTGATGTAAATGGAACACTTGAATAAAAAGTCAAAAGAACCTTATTACAAACCGGGGAATAAAAATACAGTGAACATAGGTTGAAACAGGTCTCAAATGCCGAGTTTACTGTTTATATTTCCTATTCCCGTCATTCTGATGGCGTTTCAAAAGAAACTCCTTAGAATACTAAAGTACAAGAGATAAAAGTGCTCAGAACACTCTCTAAATGTGGTTACTGTTCTAAGAATTCACAATAATAAACACTGGAATTGTTCTGTGATGTAAATGGAACACTTGAATAACAAGTCAAAAGAACCTTATTACACAACGGGGAACAAAAATACACTGAACAAACGTTCAGAATACTCTGAAATGCCGAGTTCACTGTTTACATTTCCTATTCCCGTCATTCTGATGGTGTTTTTAAAGAAACTCCTTAGAATACCAAAGAATATGAGTTAAAAGAGCTCAGAACACTGTGTAAATGCGGTTACTGTTCTAAGAATTCACAATAATACACACTGGAATTGTTCTGTGATGTAAATGGAACACTTAAATAACAAGTCAAAAGAACCTTATTACAAACCGGGGAATAAAAATACAGTGAACATAGGTTGAAACAGGTCTCAAATGCCGAGTTTACTGTTTACATTTCCTATTCCCGTCATTCTGATGGCGTTTTAAAAGAAACTCCTTAGAATACTAAAGTATATAAGTTAAAAGAGCACAGAACACTCTCTAACTGTGGTTACTGTTCTAAGAATTCACAATCATAAACATTGGAATGTTTCTGTGATGTAAATGGAACACTTGAATAACAAGTCAAAAGAACCTTATTACAAACCGGGGAATAAAAATACAGTGAACATAGGTTGAAACAGTTCTCAAATGCCGAGTTTACTGTTTACATTTCCTATTCCCGTCATTCTGATGGCGTTTTAAAAGAAACTCCTTAGAATACTAAAGTATACAAGTTAAAAGAGCTCAGAACACTCTCTAAATGTGGTTACTGTTCTAAGAATTCACAATCATAAACACTGGAATGTTTCTGTGATGTAAATGGAACACTTGAATAACAAGTCAAAAGAACCTTATTACAAACCGGGGAATAAAAATACAGTGAACATAGGTTGAAACAGGTCTCAAATGCCGAGTTTACTGTTTACATTTCCTATTCCCGTCATTCTGATGGCGTTTTAAAAGAAACTCCTTAGAATACTAAAGTATATAAGTTAAAAGAGCTCAGAACACTCTCTAACTGTGGTTACTGTTCTAAGAATTCACAATCATAAACATTGGAATGTTTCTGTGATGTAAATGGAACACTTGAATAAAAAGTCAAAAGAACCTTATTACAAACCGGGGAATAAAAATACAGTGAACATAGGTTGAAACAGGTCTCAAATGCCGAGTTTACTGTTTATATTTCCTATTGCCGTCATTCTGATGGCGTTTCAAAAGAAACTCCTTAGAATACTAAAGTACAAGAGATAAAAGTGCTCAGAACACTCTCTAAATGTGGTTACTGTTCTAAGAATTCACAATAATAAACACTGGAATTGTTCTGTGATGTAAATGGAACACTTGAATAACAAGTCAAAAGAACCTTATTACACAACGGGGAACAAAAATACACTGAACAAACGTTCAGAATACTCTGAAATGCCGAGTTCACTGTTTACATTTCCTATTCCCGTTATTCTGATGGTGTTTTTAAAGAAACTCCTTAGAATACCAAAGAATATGAGTTAAAAGAGCTCAGAACACTGTGTAAATGCGGTTACTGTTCTAAGAATTCACAATAATACACACTGGAATTGTTCTGTGATGTAAATGGAACACTTGAATAACAAGTCAAAAGAACCTTATTACAAACCGGGGAATAAAAATACAGTGAACATAGGTTTAAACAGGTCTCAAATGCCGAGTTTACTGTTTACATTTCCTATTCCCGTCATTCTGATGGCGTTTTAAAAGAAACTCCTTAGAATACTAAAGTATATAAGTTAAAAGAGCTCAGAACACTCTCTAACTGTGGTTACTGTTCTAAGAATTCACAATCATAAACATTGGAATGTTTCTGTGATGTAAATGGAACACTTGAATAAAAAGTCAAAAGAACCTTATTACAAACCGGGGAATAAAAATACAGTGAACATAGGTTGAAACAGGTCTCAAATGCCGAGTTTACTGTTTATATTTCCTATTCCCGTCATTCTGATGGCGTTTCAAAAGAAACTCCTTAGAATACTAAAGTACAAGAGATAAAAGTGCTCAGAACACTCTCTAAATGTGGTTACTGTTCTAAGAATTCACAATAATAAACACTGGAATTGTTCTGTGATGTAAATGGAACACTTGAATAACAAGTCAAAAGAACCTTATTACACAACGGGGAACAAAAATACACTGAACAAACGTTCAGAATACTCTGAAATGCCGAGTTCACTGTTTACATTTCCTATTCCCGTCATTCTGATGGTGTTTTTAAAGAAACTCCTTAGAATACCAAAGAATATGAGTTAAAAGAGCTCAGAACACTGTGTAAATGCGGTTACTGTTCTAAGAATTCACAATAATACACACTGGAATTGTTCTGTGATGTAAATGGAACACTTAAATAACAAGTCAAAAGAACCTTATTACAAACCGGGGAATAAAAATACAGTGAACATAGGTTGAAACAGGTCTCAAATGCCGAGTTTACTGTTTACATTTCCTATTCCCGTCATTCTGATGGCGTTTTAAAAGAAACTCCTTAGAATACTAAAGTATATAAGTTAAAAGAGCACAGAACACTCTCTAACTGTGGTTACTGTTCTAAGAATTCACAATCATAAACATTGGAATGTTTCTGTGATGTAAATGGAACACTTGAATAACAAGTCAAAAGAACCTTATTACAAACCGGGGAATAAAAATACAGTGAACATAGGTTGAAACAGGTCTCAAATGCCGAGTTTACTGTTTACATTTCCTATTCCCGTCATTCTGATGGCGTTTTAAAAGAAACTCCTTAGAATACTAAAGTATACAAGTTAAAAGAGCTCAGAACACTCTCTAAATGTGGTTACTGTTCTAAGAATTCACAATCATAAACACTGGAATGTTTCTGTGATGTAAATGGAACACTTGAATAACAAGTCAAAAGAACCTTATTACAAACCGGGGAATAAAAATACAGTGAACATAGGTTTAAACAGGTCTCAAATGCCGAGTTTACTGTTTACATTTCCTATTCCCGTCATTCTGATGGCGTTTTAAAAGAAACTCCTTAGAATACTAAAGTATATAAGTTAAAAGAGCTCAGAACACTCTCTAACTGTGGTTACTGTTCTAAGAATTCACAATCATAAACATTGGAATGTTTCTGTGATGTAAATGGAACACTTGAATAAAAAGTCAAAAGAACCTTATTACAAACCGGGGAATAAAAATACAGTGAACATAGGTTGAAACAGGTCTCAAATGCCGAGTTTACTGTTTATATTTCCTATTCCCGTCATTCTGATGGCGTTTCAAAAGAAACTCCTTAGAATACTAAAGTACAAGAGATAAAAGTGCTCAGAACACTCTCTAAATGTGGTTACTGTTCTAAGAATTCACAATAATAAACACTGGAATTGTTCTGTGATGTAAATGGAACACTTGAATAACAAGTCAAAAGAACCTTATTACACAACGGGGAACAAAAATACACTGAACAAACGTTCAGAATACTCTGAAATGCCGAGTTCACTGTTTACATTTCCTATTCCCGTCATTCTGATGGTGTTTTTAAAGAAACTCCTTAGAATACCAAAGAATATGAGTTAAAAGAGCTCAGAACACTGTGTAAATGCGGTTACTGTTCTAAGAATTCACAATAATACACACTGGAATTGTTCTGTGATGTAAATGGAACACTTAAATAACAAGTCAAAAGAACCTTATTACAAACCGGGGAATAAAAATACAGTGAACATAGGTTGAAACAGGTCTCAAATGCCGAGTTTACTGTTTACATTTCCTATTCCCGTCATTCTGATGGCGTTTTAAAAGAAACTCCTTAGAATACTAAAGTATATAAGTTAAAAGAGCACAGAACACTCTCTAACTGTGGTTACTGTTCTAAGAATTCACAATCATAAACATTGGAATGTTTCTGTGATGTAAATGGAACACTTGAATAACAAGTCAAAAGAACCTTATTACAAACCGGGGAATAAAAATACAGTGAACATAGGTTGAAACAGGTCTCAAATGCCGAGTTTACTGTTTACATTTCCTATTCCCGTCATTCTGATGGCGTTTTAAAAGAAACTCCTTAGAATACTAAAGTATATAAGTTAAAAGAGCTCAGAACACTCTCTAAATGTGGTTACTGTTCTAAGAATTCACAATCATAAACATTGGAATGTTTCTGTGATGTAAATTGAACACTTGAATAACAAGTCAAAAGAACCTTATTACAAACCGGGGAATAAAAATACAGTGAACATAGGTTGAAACAGGTCTCAAATGCCGAGTTTACTGTTTACATTTCCTATTCCCGTCATTCTGATGGCGTTTTAAAAGAAACTCCTTAGAATACTAAAGTATATAAGTTAAAAGAGCTCAGAACACTCTCTAACTGTGGTTACTGTTCTAAGAATTCACAATCATAAACATTGGAATGTTTCTGTGATGTAAATGGAACACTTGAATAAAAAGTCAAAAGAACCTTATTACAAACCGGGGAATAAAAATACAGTGAACATAGGTTGAAACAGGTCTCAAATGCCGAGTTTACTGTTTATATTTCCTATTCCCGTCATTCTGATGGCGTTTCAAAAGAAACTCCTTAGAATACTAAAGTACAAGAGATAAAAGTGCTCAGAACACTCTCTAAATGTGGTTACTGTTCTAAGAATTCACAATAATAAACACTGGAATTGTTCTGTGATGTAAATGGAACACTTGAATAACAAGTCAAAAGAACCTTATTACACAACGGGGAACAAAAATACACTGAACAAACGTTCAGAATACTCTGAAATGCCGAGTTCACTGTTTACATTTCCTATTCCCGTCATTCTGATGGTGTTTTTAAAGAAACTCCTTAGAATACCAAAGAATATGAGTTAAAAGAGCTCAGAACACTGTGTAAATGCGGTTACTGTTCTAAGAATTCACAATAATACACACTGGAATTGTTCTGTGATGTAAATGGAACACTTAAATAACAAGTCAAAAGAACCTTATTACAAACCGGGGAATAAAAATACAGTGAACATAGGTTGAAACAGGTCTCAAATGCCGAGTTTACTGTTTACATTTCCTATTCCCGTCATTCTGATGGCGTTTTAAAAGAAACTCCTTAGAATACTAAAGTATATAAGTTAAAAGAGCACAGAACACTCTCTAACTGTGGTTACTGTTCTAAGAATTCACAATCATAAACATTGGAATGTTTCTGTGATGTAAATGGAACACTTGAATAACAAGTCAAAAGAACCTTATTACAAACCGGGGAATAAAAATACAGTGAACATAGGTTGAAACAGGTCTCAAATGCCGAGTTTACTGTTTACATTTCCTATTCCCGTCATTCTGATGGCGTTTTAAAAGAAACTCCTTAGAATACTAAAGTATATAAGTTAAAAGAGCTCAGAACACTCTCTAAATGTGGTTACTGTTCTAAGAATTCACAATCATAAACATTGGAATGTTTCTGTGATGTAAATTGAACACTTGAATAACAAGTCAAAAGAACCTTATTACAAACCGGGGAATAAAAATACAGTGAACATAGGTTGAAACAGGTCTCAAATGCCGAGTTTACTGTTTACATTTCCTATTCCCGTCATTCTGATGGCGTTTTAAAAGAAACTCCTTAGAATACTAAAGTATACAAGTTAAAAGAGCTCAGAACACTCTCTAAATGTGGTTACTGTTCTAAGAATTCACAATCATAAACACTGGAATGTTTCTGTGATGTAAATGGAACACTTGAATAACAAGTCAAAAGAACCTTATTACAAACCGGGGAATAAAAATACAGTGAACATAGGTTGAAACAGGTCTCAAATGCCGAGTTTACTGTTTATATTTCCTATTCCTGTCATTCTGATGGCGTTTTAAAAGAAACTCCTTAGAATACTAAAGTATATAAGTTAAAAGAGCACAGAACACTCTCTAACTGTGGTTACTGTTCTAAGAATTCACAATCATAAACATTGGAATGTTTCTGTGATGTAAATTGAACACTTGAATAACAAGTCAAAAGAACATTATTACAAACCGGGGAATAAAAATACAGTGAACATAGGTTGAAACAGGTCTCAAATGCCGAGTTTACTGTTTACATTTCCTATTCCCGTCATTCTGATGGCGTTTTAAAAGAAACTCCTTAGAATACTAAAGTATATAAGTTAAAAGAGCTCAGAACACTCTCTAAATGTGGTTACTGTTCTAAGAATTCACAATCATAAACATTGGAATGTTTCTGTGATGTAAATGGAACACTTGAATAACAAGTCAAAAGAACCTTATTACAAACCGGGGAATAAAAATACAGTGAACATAGGTTGAAACAGGTCTCAAATGCCGAGTTTACTGTTTACATTTCCTATTCCCGTCATTCTGATGGCGTTTTAAAAGAAACTCCTTAGAATACTAAAGAATATAAGTTAAAAGAGCTCAGAACACTCTCTAAATGTGGTTACTGTTCTAAGAATTCACAATCATAAACATTGGAATGTTTCTGTGATGTAAATTGAACACTTGAATAACAAGTCAAAAGAACCTTATTACAAACCGGGGAATAAAAATACAGTGAACATAGGTTGAAGCAGGTCTCAAATGCCGAGTTTACTGTTTACATTTCCTATTCCCGTCATTCTGATGGCGTTTTAAAAGAAACTCCTTAGAATACTAAAGTATATAAGTTAAAAGAGCTCAGAACACTCTCTAACTGTGGTTACTGTTCTAAGAATTCACAATCATAAACATTGGAATGTTTCTGTGATGTAAATGGAACACTTGAATAAAAAGTCAAAAGAACCTTATTACAAACCGGGGAATAAAAATACAGTGAACATAGGTTGAAACAGGTCTCAAATGCCGAGTTTACTGTTTATATTTCCTATTGCCGTCATTCTGATGGCGTTTCAAAAGAAACTCCTTAGAATACTAAAGTACAAGAGATAAAAGTGCTCAGAACACTCTCTAAATGTGGTTACTGTTCTAAGAATTCACAATAATAAACACTGGAATTGTTCTGTGATGTAAATGGAACACTTGAATAACAAGTCAAAAGAACCTTATTACACAACGGGGAACAAAAATACACTGAACAAACGTTCAGAATACTCTGAAATGCCGAGTTCACTGTTTACATTTCCTATTCCCGTCATTCTGATGGTGTTTTTAAAGAAACTCCTTAGAATACCAAAGAATATGAGTTAAAAGAGCTCAGAACACTGTGTAAATGCGGTTACTGTTCTAAGAATTCACAATAATACACTCTGGAATTGTTCTGTGATGTAAATGGAACACTTAAATAACAAGTCAAAAGAACCTTATTACAAACCGGGGAATAAAAATACAGTGAACATAGGTTGAAACAGGTCTCAAATGCCGAGTTTACTGTTTACATTTCCTATTCCCGTCATTCTGATGGCGTTTTAAAAGAAACTCCTTAGAATACTAAAGTATATAAGTTAAAAGAGCACAGAACACTCTCTAACTGTGGTTACTGTTCTAAGAATTCACAATCATAAACATTGGAATGTTTCTGTGATGTAAATGGAACACTTGAATAACAAGTCAAAAGAACCTTATTACAAACCGGGGAATAAAAATACAGTGAACATAGGTTGAAACAGGTCTCAAATGCCGAGTTTACTGTTTACATTTCCTATTCCCGTCATTCTGATGGCGTTTTAAAAGAAACTCCTTAGAATACTAATGTATATAAGTTAAAAGAGCTCAGAACACTCTCTAAATGTGGTTACTGTTCTAAGAATTCACAATCATAAACATTGGAATGTTTCTGTGATGTAAATTGAACACTTGAATAACAAGTCAAAAGAACCTTATTACAAACCGGGGAATAAAAATACAGTGAACATAGGTTGAAACAGGTCTCAAATGCCGAGTTTACTGTTTACATTTCCTATTCCCGTCATTCTGATGGCGTTTTAAAAGAAACTCCTTAGAATACTAAAGTATATAAGTTAAAAGAGTTCAGAACACTCTCTAAATGTGGTTACTGTTCTAAGAATTCACAATCATAAACATTGGAATGTTTCTGTGATGTAAATGGAACACTTGAATAACAAGTCAAAAGAACCTTATTACAAACCGGGGAATAAAAATACAGTGAACATAGGTTGAAACAGGTCTCAAATGCCGAGTTTACTGTTTACATTTCCTATTCCCGTCATTCTGATGGCGTTTTAAAAGAAACTCCTTAGAATACTAAAGTATATAAGTTAAAAGAGCACAGAACACTCTCTAACTGTGGTTACTGTTCTAAGAATTCACAATCATAAACATTGGAATGTTTCTGTGATGTAAATGGAACACTTGAATAACAAGTCAAAAGAACCTTATTACAAACCGGGGAATAAAAATACAGTGAACATAGGTTGAAACAGGTCTCAAATGCCGAGTTTACTGTTTACATTTCCTATTCCCGTCATTCTGATGGCGTTTTAAAAGAAACTCCTTAGAATACTAAAGTATATAAGTTAAAAGAGCTCAGAACACTCTCTAAATGTGGTTACTGTTCTAAGAATTCACAATCATAAACATTGGAATGTTTCTGTGATGTAAATTGAACACTTGAATAACAAGTCAAAAGAACCTTATTACAAACCGGGGAATAAAAATACAGTGAACATAGGTTGAAACAGGTCTCAAATGCCGAGTTTACTGTTTACATTTCCTATTCCCGTCATTCTGATGGCGTTTTAAAAGAAACTCCTTAGAATACTAAAGTATACAAGTTAAAAGAGCTCAGAACACTCTCTAAATGTGGTTACTGTTCTAAGAATTCACAATCATAAACACTGGAATGTTTCTGTGATGTAAATGGAACACTTGAATAACAAGTCAAAAGAACCTTATTACAAACCGGGGAATAAAAATACAGTGAACATAGGTTGAAACAGGTCTCAAATGCCGAGTTTACTGTTTATATTTCCTATTCCTGTCATTCTGATGGCGTTTTAAAAGAAACTCCTTAGAATACTAAAGTATATAAGTTAAAAGAGCACAGAACACTCTCTAACTGTGGTTACTGTTCTAAGAATTCACAATCATAAACATTGGAATGTTTCTGTGATGTAAATTGAACACTTGAATAACAAGTCAAAAGAACATTATTACAAACCGGGGAATAAAAATACAGTGAACATAGGTTGAAACAGGTCTCAAATGCCGAGTTTACTGTTTACATTTCCTATTCCCGTCATTCTGATGGCGTTTTAAAAGAAACTCCTTAGAATACTAAAGTATATAAGTTAAAAGAGCTCAGAACACTCTCTAAATGTGGTTACTGTTCTAAGAATTCACAATCATAAACATTGGAATGTTTCTGTGATGTAAATGGAACACTTGAATAACAAGTCAAAAGAACCTTATTACAAACCGGGGAATAAAAATAGTGAACATAGGTTGAAACAGGTCTCAAATGCCGAGTTTACTGTTTACATTTCCTATTCCCGTCATTCTGATGGCGTTTTAAAAGAAACTCCTTAGAATACTAAAGAATATAAGTTAAAAGAGCTCAGAACACTCTCTAAATGTGGTTACTGTTCTAAGAATTCACAATCATAAACATTGGAATGTTTCTGTGATGTAAATTGAACACTTGAATAACAAGTCAAAAGAACCTTATTACAAACCGGGGAATAAAAATACAGTGAACATAGGTTGAAACAGGTCTCAAAGGCCGAGTTTACTGTTTACATTTCCTATTCCCATCATTCTGATGGCGTTTTAAAAGAAACTCCTTAGAATACTAAAGTATATAAGTTAAAAGAGCTCAGAACACTCTCTAACTGTGGTTACTGTTCTAAGAATTCACAATCATAAACATTGGAATGTTTCTGTGATGTAAATGGAACACTTGAATAAAAAGTCAAAAGAACCTTATTACAAACCGGGGAATAAAAATACAGTGAACATAGGTTGAAACAGGTCTCAAATGCCGAGTTTACTGTTTATATTTCCTATTCCCGTCATTCTGATGGCGTTTCAAAAGAAACTCCTTAGAATACTAAAGTACAAGAGATAAAAGTGCTCAGAACACTCTCTAAATGTGGTTACTGTTCTAAGAATTCACAATAATAAACACTGGAATTGTTCTGTGATGTAAATGGAACACTTGAATAACAAGTCAAAAGAACCTTATTACACAACGGGGAACAAAAATACACTGAACAAACGTTCAGAATACTCTGAAATGCCGAGTTCACTGTTTACATTTCCTATTCCCGTTATTCTGATGGTGTTTTTAAAGAAACTCCTTAGAATACCAAAGAATATGAGTTAAAAGAGCTCAGAACACTGTGTAAATGCGGTTACTGTTCTAAGAATTCACAATAATACACACTGGAATTGTTCTGTGATGTAAATGGAACACTTAAATAACAAGTCAAAAGAACCTTATTACAAACCGGGGAATAAAAATACAGTGAACATAGGTTGAAACAGGTCTCAAATGCCGAGTTTACTGTTTACATTTCCTATTCCCGTCATTCTGATGGCGTTTTAAAAGAAACTCCTTAGAATACTAAAGTATATAAGTTAAAAGAGCACAGAACACTCTCTAACTGTGGTTACTGTTCTAAGAATTCACAATCATAAACATTGGAATGTTTCTGTGATGTAAATGGAACACTTGAATAACAAGTCAAAAGAACCTTATTACAAACCGGGGAATAAAAATACAGTGAACATAGGTTGAAACAGGTCTCAAATGCCGAGTTTACTGTTTACATTTCCTATTCCCGTCATTCTGATGGCGTTTTAAAAGAAACTCCTTAGAATACTAAAGTATATAAGTTAAAAGAGCTCAGAACACTCTCTAAATGTGGTTACTGTTCTAAGAATTCACAATCATAAACATTGGAATGTTTCTGTGATGTAAATTGAACACTTGAATAACATGTCAAAAGAACCTTATTACAAACCGGGGAATAAAAATACAGTGAACATAGGTTGAAACAGGTCTCAAATGCCGAGTTTACTGTTTACATTTCCTATTCCCGTCATTCTGATGGCGTTTTAAAAGAAACTCCTTAGAATACTAAAGTATACAAGTTAAAAGAGCTCAGAACACTCTCTAAATGTGGTTACTGTTCTAAGAATTCACAATCATAAACACTGGAATGTTTCTGTGATGTAAATGGAACACTTGAATAACAAGTCAAAAGAACCTTATTACAAACCGGGGAATAAAAATACAGTGAACATAGGTTGAAACAGGTCTCAAATGCCGAGTTTACTGTTTACATTTCCTATTCCCGTCATTCTGATGGCGTTTTAAAAGAAACTCCTTAGAATACTAAAGTATATAAGTTAAAAGAGCTCAGAACACTCTCTAACTGTGGTTACTGTTCTAAGAATTCACAATCATAAACATTGGAATGTTTCTGTGATGTAAATGGAACACTTGAATAAAAAGTCAAAAGAACCTTATTACAAACCGGGGAATAAAAATACAGTGAACATAGGTTGAAACAGGTCTCAAATGGCGAGTTTACTGTTTATATTTCCTATTCCCGTCATTCTGATGGCGTTTCAAAAGAAACTCCTTAGAATACTAAAGTACAAGAGATAAAAGTGCTCAGAACACTCTCTAAATGTGGTTACTGTTCTAAGAATTCACAATAATAAACACTGGAATTGTTCTGTGATGTAAATGGAACACTTGAATAACAAGTCAAAAGAACCTTATTACACAACGGGGAACAAAAATACACTGAACAAACGTTCAGAATACTCTGAAATGCCGAGTTCACTGTTTACATTTCCTATTCCCGTCATTCTGATGGTGTTTTTAAAGAAACTCCTTAGAATACCAAAGAATATGAGTTAAAAGAGCTCAGAACACTGTGTAAATGCGGTTACTGTTCTAAGAATTCACAATAATACACACTGGAATTGTTCTGTGATGTAAATGGAACACTTAAATAACAAGTCAAAAGAACCTTATTACAAACCGGGGAATAAAAATACAGTGAACATAGGTTGAAACAGGTCTCAAATGCCGAGTTTACTGTTTACATTTCCTATTCCCGTCATTCTGATGGCGTTTTAAAAGAAACTCCTTAGAATACTAAAGTATATAAGTTAAAAGAGCACAGAACACTCTCTAACTGTTTTTACTGTTCTAAGAATTCACAATCATAAACATTGGAATGTTTCTGTGATGTAAATGGAACACTTGAATAACAAGTCAAAAGAACCTTATTACAAACCGGGGAATAAAAATACAGTGAACATAGGTTGAAACAGGTCTCAAATGCCGAGTTTACTGTTTACATTTCCTATTCCCGTCATTCTGATGGCGTTTTAAAAGAAACTCCTTAGAATACTAATGTATATAAGTTAAAAGAGCTCAGAACACTCTCTAAATGTGGTTACTGTTCTAAGAATTCACAATCATAAACATTGGAATGTTTCTGTGATGTAAATTGAACACTTGAATAACAAGTCAAAAGAACCTTATTACAAACCGGGGAATAAAAATACAGTGAACATAGGTTGAAACAGGTCTCAAATGCCGAGTTTACTGTTTACATTTCCTATTCCCGTCATTCTGATGGCGTTTTAAAAGAAACTCCTTAGAATACTAAAGTATATAAGTTAAAAGAGCTCAGAACACTCTCTAAATGTGGTTACTGTTCTAAGAATTCACAATCATAAACATTGGAATGTTTCTGTGATGTAAATGGAACACTTGAATAACAAGTCAAAAGAACCTTATTACAAACCGGGGAATAAAAATACAGTGAACATAGGTTGAAACAGGTCTCAAATGCCGAGTTTACTGTTTACATTTCCTATTCCCGTCATTCTGATGGCGTTTTAAAAGAAACTCCTTAGAATACTAAAGAATATAAGTTAAAAGAGCTCAGAACACTCTCTAAATGTGGTTACTGTTCTAAGAATTCACAATCATAAACATTGGAATGTTTCTGTGATGTAAATTGAACACTTGAATAACAAGTCAAAAGAACCTTATTACAAACCGGGGAATAAAAATACAGTGAACATAGGTTGAAACAGGTCTCAAATGCCGAGTTTACTGTTTACATTTCCTATTCCCGTCATTCTGATGGCGTTTTAAAAGAAACTCCTTAGAATACTAAAGTATATAAGTTAAAAGAGCTCAGAACACTCTCTAACTGTGGTTACTGTTCTAAGAATTCACAATCATAAACATTGGAATGTTTCTGTGATGTAAATGGAACACTTGAATAAAAAGTCAAAAGAACCTTATTACAAACCGGGGAATAAAAATACAGTGTTCATAGGTTGAAACAGGTCTCAAATGCCGAGTTTACTGTTTATATTTCCTATTCCCGTCATTCTGATGGCGTTTCAAAAGAAACTCCTTAGAATACTAAAGTACAAGAGATAAAAGTGCTCAGAACACTCTCTAAATGTGGTTACTGTTCTAAGAATTCACAATAATAAACACTGGAATTGTTCTGTGATGTAAATGGAACACTTGAATAACAAGTCAAAAGAACCTTATTACACAACGGGGAACAAAAATACACTGAACAAACGTTCAGAATACTCTGAAATGCCGAGTTCACTGTTTACATTTCCTATTCCCGTCATTCTGATGGTGTTTTTAAAGAAACTCCTTAGAATACCAAAGAATATGAGTTAAAAGAGCTCAGAACACTGTGTAAATGCGGTTACTGTTCTAAGAATTCACAATAATACACACTGGAATTGTTCTGTGATGTAAATGGAACACTTAAATAACAAGTCAAAAGAACCTTATTACAAACCGGGGAATAAAAATACAGTGAACATAGGTTGAAACAGGTCTCAAATGCCGAGTTTACTGTTTACATTTCCTATTCCCGTCATTCTGATGGCGTTTTAAAAGAAACTCCTTAGAATACTAAAGTATATAAGTTAAAAGAGCACAGAACACTCTCTAACTGTGGTTACTGTTCTAAGAATTCACAATCATAAACATTGGAATGTTTCTGTGATGTAAATGGAACACTTGAATAACAAGTCAAAAGAACCTTATTACAAACCGGGGAATAAAAATACAGTGAACATAGGTTGAAACAGGTCTCAAATGCCGAGTTTACTGTTTACATTTCCTATTCCCGTCATTCTGATGGCGTTTTAAAAGAAACTCCTTAGAATACTAAAGTATACAAATTAAAAGAGCTCAGAACACTCTCTAAATGTGGTTACTGTTCTAAGAATTCACAATCATAAACACTGGAATGTTTCTGTGATGTAAATGGAACACTTGAATAACAAGTCAAAAGAACATTATTACAAACCGGGGAATAAAAATACAGTGAACATAGGTTGAAACAGGTCTCAAATGCCGAGTTTACTGTTTATATTTCCTATTCCTGTCATTCTGATGGCGTTTTAAAAGAAACTCCTTAGAATACTAAAGTATATAAGTTAAAAGAGCACAGAACACTCTCTAACTGTGGTTACTGTTCTAAGAATTCACAATCATAAACATTGGAATGTTTCTGTGATGTAAATTGAACACTTGAATAACAAGTCAAAAGAACATTATTACAAACCGGGGAATAAAAATACAGTGAACATAGGTTGAAACAGGTCTCAAATGCCGAGTTTACTGTTTACATTTCCTATTCCCGTCATTCTGATGGCGTTTTAAAAGAAACTCCTTAGAATACTAAAGTATATAAGTTAAAAGAGCTCAGAACACTCTCTAAATGTGGTTACTGTTCTAAGAATTCACAATCATAAACATTGGAATGTTTCTCTGATGTAAATGGAACACTTGAATAACAAGTCAAAAGAACCTTATTACAAACCGGGGAATAAAAATACAGTGAACATAGGTTGAAACAGGTCTCAAATGCCGAGTTTACTGTTTACATTTCCTATTCCCGTCATTCTGATGGCGTTTTAAAAGAAACTCCTTAGAATACTAAAGAATATAAGTTAAAAGAGCTCAGAACACTCTCTAAATGTGGTTACTGTTCTAAGAATTCACAATCATAAACATTGGAATGTTTCTGTGATGTAAATTGAACACTTGAATAACAAGTCAAAAGAACCTTATTACAAACCGGGGAATAAAAATACAGTGAACATAGGTTGAAACAGGTCTCAAATGCCGAGTTTACTGTTTACATTTCCTATTCCCGTCATTCTGATGGCGTTTTAAAAGAAACTCCTTAGAATACTAAAGTATATAAGTTAAAAGAGCTCAGAACACTCTCTAACTGTGGTTACTGTTCTAAGAATTCACAATCATAAACATTGGAATGTTTCTGTGATGTAAATGGAACACTTGAATAAAAAGTCAAAAGAACCTTATTACAAACCGGGGAATAAAAATACAGTGAACATAGGTTGAAACAGGTCTCAAATGCCGAGTTTACTGTTTATATTTCCTATTCCCGTCATTCTGATGGCGTTTCAAAAGAAACTCCTTAGAATACTAAAGTACAAGAGATAAAAGTGCTCAGAACACTCTCTAAATGTGGTTACTGTTCTAAGAATTCACAAAAATAAACACTGGAATTGTTCTGTGATGTAAATGGAACACTTGAATAACAAGTCAAAAGAACCTTATTACACAACGGGGAACAAAAATACACTGAACAAACGTTCAGAATACTCTGAAATGCCGAGTTCACTGTTTACATTTCCTATTCCCGTCATTCTGATGGTGTTTTTAAAGAAACTCCTTAGAATACCAAAGAATATGAGTTAAAAGAGCTCAGAACACTGTGTAAATGCGGTTACTGTTCTAAGAATTCACAATAATACACACTGGAATTGTTCTGTGATGTAAATGGAACACTTAAATAACAAGTCAAAAGAACCTTATTACAAACCGGGGAATAAAAATACAGTGAACATAGGTTGAAACAGGTCTCAAATGCCGAGTTTACTGTTTACATTTCCTATTCCCGTCATTCTGATGGCGTTTTAAAAGAAACTTCTTAGAATACTAAAGTATATAAGTTAAAAGAGCACAGAACACTCTCTAACTGTGGTTACTGTTCTAAGAATTCACAATCATAAACATTGGAATGTTTCTGTGATGTAAATGGAACACTTGAATAACAAGTCAAAAGAACCTTATTACAAACCGGGGAGTAAAAATACAGTGAACATAGGTTGAAACAGGTCTCAAATGCCGAGTTTACTGTTTACATTTCCTATTCCCGTCATTCTGATGGCGTTTTAAAAGAAACTCCTTAGAATACTAAAGTATATAAGTTAAAAGAGCTCAGAACACTCTCTAAATGTGGTTACTGTTCTAAGAATTCACAATCATAAACATTGGAATGTTTCTGTGATGTAAATTGAACACTTGAATAACAAGTCAAAAGAACCTTATTACAAACCGGGGAATAAAAATACAGTGAACATAGGTTGAAACAGGTCTCAAATGCCGAGTTTACTGTTTACATTTCCTATTCCCGTCATTCTGATGGCGTTTTAAAAGAAACTCCTTAGAATACTAAAGTATACAAGTTAAAAGAGCTCAGAACACTCTCTAAATGTGGTTACTGTTCTAAGAATTCACAATCATAAACACTGGAATGTTTCTGTGATGTAAATGGAACACTTGAATAACAAGTCAAAAGAACCTTATTACAAACCGGGGAATAAAAATACAGTGAACATAGGTTGAAACAGGTCTCAAATGCCGAGTTTACTGTTTATATTTCCTATTCCTGTCATTCTGATGGCGTTTTAAAAGAAACTCCTTAGAATACTAAAGTATATAAGTTAAAAGAGCACAGAACACTCTCTAACTGTGGTTTCTGTTCTAAGAATTCACAATCATAAACATTGGAATGTTTCTGTGATGTAAATTGAACACTTGAATAACCATTCAAAAGAACATTATTACAAACCGGGGAATAAAAATACAGTGAACATAGGTTGAAACAGGTCTCAAATGCCGAGTTTACTGTTTATATTTCCTATTCCTGTCATTCTGATGGCGTTTTAAAAGAAACTCCTTAGAATACTAAAGTATATAAGTTAAAAGAGCACAGAACACTCTCTAACTGTGGTTACTGTTCTAAGAATTCACAATCATAAACATTGGAATGTTTCTGTGATGTAAATTGAACACTTGAATAACAAGTCAAAAGAACATTATTACAAACCGGGGAATAAAAATACAGTGAACATAGGTTGAAACAGGTCTCAAATGCCGAGTTTACTGTTTACATTTCCTATTCCCGTCATTCTGATGGCGTTTTAAAAGAAACTCCTTAGAATACTAAAGTATATAAGTTAAAAGAGCTCAGAACACTCTCTAAATGTGGTTACTGTTCTAAGAATTCACAATCATAAACATTGGAATGTTTCTGTGATGTAAATGGAACACTTGAATAACAAGTCAAAAGAACCTTATTACAAACCGGGGAATAAAAATACAGTGAACATAGGTTGAAACAGGTCTCAAATGCCGAGTTTACTGTTTACATTTCCTATTCCCGTCATTCTGATGGCGTTTTAAAAGAAACTCCTTAGAATACTAAAGAATATAAGTTAAAAGAGCTCAGAACACTCTCTAAATGTGGTTACTGTTCTAAGAATTCACAATCATAAACATTGGAATGTTTCTGTGATGTAAATTGAACACTTGAATAACAAGTCAAAAGAACCTTATTACAAACCGGGGAATAAAAATACAGTGAACATAGGTTGAAACAGGTCTCAAATGCCGAGTTTACTGTTTACATTTCCTATTCCCGTCATTCTGATGGCGTTTTAAAAGAAACTCCTTAGAATACTAAAGTATATAAGTTAAAAGAGCTCAGAACACTCTCTAACTGTGGTTACTGTTCTAAGAATTCACAATCATAAACATTGGAATGTTTCTGTGATGTAAATGGAACACTTGAATAAAAAGTCAAAAGAACCTTATTACAAACCGGGGAATAAAAATACAGTGAACATAGGTTGAAACAGGTCTCAAATGCCGAGTTTACTGTTTATATTTCCTATTGCCGTCATTCTGATGGCGTTTCAAAAGAAACTCCTTAGAATACTAAAGTACAAGAGATAAAAGTGCTCAGAACACTCTCTAAATGTGGTTACTGTTCTAAGAATTCACAATAATAAACACTGGAATTGTTCTGTGATGTAAATGGAACACTTGAATAACAAGTCAAAAGAACCTTATTACACAACGGGGAACAAAAATACACTGAACAAACGTTCAGAATACTCTGAAATGCCGAGTTCACTGTTTACATTTCCTATTCCCGTTATTCTGATGGTGTTTTTAAAGAAACTCCTTAGAATACCAAAGAATATGAGTTAAAAGAGCTCAGAACACTGTGTAAATGCGGTTACTGTTCTAAGAATTCACAATAATACACACTGGAATTGTTCTGTGATGTAAATGGAACACTTGAATAACAAGTCAAAAGAAACTTATTACAAACCGGGGAATAAAAATACAGTGAACATAGGTTTAAACAGGTCTCAAATGCCGAGTTTACTGTTTACATTTCCTATTCCCGTCATTCTGATGGCGTTTTAAAAGAAACTCCTTAGAATACTAAAGTATATAAGTTAAAAGAGCTCAGAACACTCTCTAACTGTGGTTACTGTTCTAAGAATTCACAATCATAAACATTGGAATGTTTCTGTGATGTAAATGGAACACTTGAATAAAAAGTCAAAAGAACCTTATTACAAACCGGGGAATAAAAATACAGTGAACATAGGTTGAAACAGGTCTCAAATGCCGAGTTTACTGTTTATATTTCCTATTCCCGTCATTCTGATGGCGTTTCAAAAGAAACTCCTTAGAATACTAAAGTACAAGAGATAAAAGTGCTCAGAACACTCTCTAAATGTGGTTACTGTTCTAAGAATTCACAATAATAAACACTGGAATTGTTCTGTGATGTAAATGGAACACTTGAATAACAAGTCAAAAGAACCTTATTACACAACGGGGAACAAAAATACACTGAACAAACGTTCAGAATACTCTGAAATGCCGAGTTCACTGTTTACATTTCCTATTCCCGCCATTCTGATGGTGTTTTTAAAGAAACTCCTTAGAATACCAAAGAATATGAGTTAAAAGAGCTCAGAACACTGTGTAAATGCGGTTACTGTTCTAAGAATTCACAATAATACACACTGGAATTGTTCTGTGATGTAAATGGAACACTTAAATAACAAGTCAAAAGAACCTTATTACAAACCGGGGAATAAAAATACAGTGAACATAGGTTGAAACAGGTCTCAAATGCCGAGTTTACTGTTTACATTTCCTATTCCCGTCATTCTGATGGCGTTTTAAAAGAAACTCCTTAGAATACTAAAGTATATAAGTTAAAAGAGCACAGAACACTCTCTAACTGTGGTTACTGTTCTAAGAATTCACAATCATAAACATTGGAATGTTTCTGTGATGTAAATGGAACACTTGAATAACAAGTCAAAAGAACCTTATTACAAACCGGGGAATAAAAATACAGTGAACATAGGTTGAAACAGTTCTCAAATGCCGAGTTTACTGTTTACATTTCCTATTCCCGTCATTCTGATGGCGTTTTAAAAGAAACTCCTTAGAATACTAAAGTATACAAGTTAAAAGAGCTCAGAACACTCTCTAAATGTGGTTACTGTTCTAAGAATTCACAATCATAAACACTGGAATGTTTCTGTGATGTAAATGGAACACTTGAATAACAAGTCAAAAGAACCTTATTACAAACCGGGGAATAAAAATACAGTGAACATAGGTTGAAACAGGTCTCAAATGCCGAGTTTACTGTTTACATTTCCTATTCCCGTCATTCTGATGGCGTTTTAAAAGAAACTCCTTAGAATACTAAAGTATATAAGTTAAAAGAGCTCAGAACACTCTCTAACTGTGGTTACTGTTCTAAGAATTCACAATCATAAACATTGGAATGTTTCTGTGATGTAAATGGAACACTTGAATAAAAAGTCAAAAGAACCTTATTACAAACCGGGGAATAAAAATACAGTGAACATAGGTTGAAACAGGTCTCAAATGCCGAGTTTACTGTTTATATTTCCTATTGCCGTCATTCTGATGGCGTTTCAAAAGAAACTCCTTAGAATACTAAAGTACAAGAGATAAAAGTGCTCAGAACACTCTCTAAATGTGGTTACTGTTCTAAGAATTCACAATAATAAACACTGGAATTGTTCTGTGATGTAAATGGAACACTTGAATAACAAGTCAAAAGAACCTTATTACACAACGGGGAACAAAAATACACTGAACAAACGTTCAGAATACTCTGAAATGCCGAGTTCACTGTTTACATTTCCTATTCCCGTTATTCTGATGGTGTTTTTAAAGAAACTCCTTAGAATACCAAAGAATATGAGTTAAAAGAGCTCAGAACACTGTGTAAATGCGGTTACTGTTCTAAGAATTCACAATAATACACACTGGAATTGTTCTGTGATGTAAATGGAACACTTGAATAACAAGTCAAAAGAACCTTATTACAAACCGGGGAATAAAAATACAGTGAACATAGGTTTAAACAGGTCTCAAATGCCGAGTTTACTGTTTACATTTCCTATTCCCGTCATTCTGATGGCGTTTTAAAAGAAACTCCTTAGAATACTAAAGTATATAAGTTAAAAGAGCTCAGAACACTCTCTAACTGTGGTTACTGTTCTAAGAATTCACAATCATAAACATTGGAATGTTTCTGTGATGTAAATGGAACACTTGAATAAAAAGTCAAAAGAACCTTATTACAAACCGGGGAATAAAAATACAGTGAACATAGGTTGAAACAGGTCTCAAATGCCGAGTTTACTGTTTATATTTCCTATTCCCGTCATTCTGATGGCGTTTCAAAAGAAACTCCTTAGAATACTAAAGTACAAGAGATAAAAGTGCTCAGAACACTCTCTAAATGTGGTTACTGTTCTAAGAATTCACAATAATAAACACTGGAATTGTTCTGTGATGTAAATGGAACACTTGAATAACAAGTCAAAAGAACCTTATTACACAACGGGGAACAAAAATACACTGAACAAACGTTCAGAATACTCTGAAATGCCGAGTTCACTGTTTACATTTCCTATTCCCGTCATTCTGATGGTGTTTTTAAAGAAACTCCTTAGAATACCAAAGAATATGAGTTAAAAGAGCTCAGAACACTGTGTAAATGCGGTTACTGTTCTAAGAATTCACAATAATACACACTGGAATTGTTCTGTGATGTAAATGGAACACTTAAATAACAAGTCAAAAGAACCTTATTACAAACCGGGGAATAAAAATACAGTGAACATAGGTTGAAACAGGTCTCAAATGCCGAGTTTACTGTTTACATTTCCTATTCCCGTCATTCTGATGGCGTTTTAAAAGAAACTCCTTAGAATACTAAAGTATATAAGTTAAAAGAGCACAGAACACTCTCTAACTGTGGTTACTGTTCTAAGAATTCACAATCATAAACATTGGAATGTTTCTGTGATGTAAATGGAACACTTGAATAACAAGTCAAAAGAACCTTATTACAAACCGGGGAATAAAAATACAGTGAACATAGGTTGAAACAGGTCTCAAATGCCGAGTTTACTGTTTACATTTCCTATTCCCGTCATTCTGATGGCGTTTTAAAAGAAACTCCTTAGAATACTAAAGTATACAAGTTAAAAGAGCTCAGAACACTCTCTAAATGTGGTTACTGTTCTAAGAATTCACAATCATAAACACTGGAATGTTTCTGTGATGTAAATGGAACACTTGAATAACAAGTCAAAAGAACCTTATTACAAACCGGGGAATAAAAATACAGTGAACATAGGTTTAAACAGGTCTCAAATGCCGAGTTTACTGTTTACATTTCCTATTCCCGTCATTCTGATGGCGTTTTAAAAGAAACTCCTTAGAATACTAAAGTATATAAGTTAAAAGAGCTCAGAACACTCTCTAACTGTGGTTACTGTTCTAAGAATTCACAATCATAAACATTGGAATGTTTCTGTGATGTAAATGGAACACTTGAATAAAAAGTCAAAAGAACCTTATTACAAACCGGGGAATAAAAATACAGTGAACATAGGTTGAAACAGGTCTCAAATGCCGAGTTTACTGTTTATATTTCCTATTCCCGTCATTCTGATGGCGTTTCAAAAGAAACTCCTTAGAATACTAAAGTACAAGAGATAAAAGTGCTCAGAACACTCTCTAAATGTGGTTACTGTTCTAAGAATTCACAATAATAAACACTGGAATTGTTCTGTGATGTAAATGGAACACTTGAATAACAAGTCAAAAGAACCTTATTACACAACGGGGAACAAAAATACACTGAACAAACGTTCAGAATACTCTGAAATGCCGAGTTCACTGTTTACATTTCCTATTCCCGTCATTCTGATGGTGTTTTTAAAGAAACTCCTTAGAATACCAAAGAATATGAGTTAAAAGAGCTCAGAACACTGTGTAAATGCGGTTACTGTTCTAAGAATTCACAATAATACACACTGGAATTGTTCTGTGATGTAAATGGAACACTTAAATAACAAGTCAAAAGAACCTTATTACAAACCGGGGAATAAAAATACAGTGAACATAGGTTGAAACAGGTCTCAAATGCCGAGTTTACTGTTTACATTTCCTATTCCCGTCATTCTGATGGCGTTTTAAAAGAAACTCCTTAGAATACTAAAGTATATAAGTTAAAAGAGCACAGAACACTCTCTAACTGTGGTTACTGTTCTAAGAATTCACAATCATAAACATTGGAATGTTTCTGTGATGTAAATGGAACACTTGAATAACAAGTCAAAAGAACCTTATTACAAACCGGGGAATAAAAATACAGTGAACATAGGTTGAAACAGGTCTCAAATGCCGAGTTTACTGTTTACATTTCCTATTCCCGTCATTCTGATGGCGTTTTAAAAGAAACTCCTTAGAATACTAATGTATATAAGTTAAAAGAGCTCAGAACACTCTCTAAATGTGGTTACTGTTCTAAGAATTCACAATCATAAACATTGGAATGTTTCTGTGATGTAAATTGAACACTTGAATAACAAGTCAAAAGAACCTTATTACAAACCGGGGAATAAAAATACAGTGAACATAGGTTGAAACAGGTCTCAAATGCCGAGTTTACTGTTTACATTTCCTATTCCCGTCATTCTGATGGCGTTTTAAAAGAAACTCCTTAGAATACTAAAGTATATAAGTTAAAAGAGCTCAGAACACTCTCTAACTGTGGTTACTGTTCTAAGAATTCACAATCATAAACATTGGAATGTTTCTGTGATGTAAATGGAACACTTGAATAACAAGTCAAAAGAACCTTATTACACAACGGGGAACAAAAATACACTGAACAAACGTTCAGAATACTCTGAAATGCCGAGTTCACTGTTTACATTTCCTATTCCCGTCATTCTGATGGTGTTTTTAAAGAAACTCCTTAGAATACCAAAGAATATGAGTTAAAAGAGCTCAGAACACTGTGTAAATGCGGTTACTGTTCTAAGAATTCACAATAATACACACTGGAATTGTTCTGTGATGTAAATGGAACACTTAAATAACAAGTCAAAAGAACCTTATTACAAACCGGGGAATAAAAATACAGTGAACATAGGTTGAAACAGGTCTCAAATGCCGAGTTTACTGTTTACATTTCCTATTCCCGTCATTCTGATGGCGTTTTAAAAGAAACTCCTTAGAATACTAAAGTATATAAGTTAAAAGAGCACAGAACACTCTCTAACTGTGGTTACTGTTCTAAGAATTCACAATCATAAACATTGGAATGTTTCTGTGATGTAAATGGAACACTTGAATAACAAGTCAAAAGAACCTTATTACAAACCGGGGAATAAAAATACAGTGAACATAGGTTGAAACAGGTCTCAAATGCCGAGTTTACTGTTTACATTTCCTATTCCCGTCATTCTGATGGCGTTTTAAAAGAAACTCCTTAGAATACTAAAGTATATAAGTTAAAAGAGCTCAGAACACTCTCTAAATGTGGTTACTGTTCTAAGAATTCACAATCATAAACATTGGAATGTTTCTGTGATGTAAATTGAACACTTGAATAACAAGTCAAAAGAACCTTATTACAAACCGGGGAATAAAAATACAGTGAACATAGGTTGAAACAGGTCTCAAATGCCGAGTTTACTGTTTACATTTCCTATTCCCGTCATTCTGATGGCGTTTTAAAAGAAACTCCTTAGAATACTAAAGTATACAAGTTAAAAGAGCTCAGAACACTCTCTAAATGTGGTTACTGTTCTAAGAATTCACAATCATAAACACTGGAATGTTTCTGTGATGTAAATGGAACACTTGAATAACAAGTCAAAAGAACCTTATTACAAACCGGGGAATAAAAATACAGTGAACATAGGTTGAAACAGGTCTCAAATGCCGAGTTTACTGTTTATATTTCCTATTCCTGTCATTCTGATGGCGTTTTAAAAGAAACTCCTTAGAATACTAAAGTATATAAGTTAAAAGAGCACAGAACACTCTCTAACTGTGGTTACTGTTCTAAGAATTCACAATCATAAACATTGGAATGTTTCTGTGATGTAAATTGAACACTTGAATAACAAGTCAAAAGAACATTATTACAAACCGGGGAATAAAAATACAGTGAACATAGGTTGAAACAGGTCTCAAATGCCGAGTTTACTGTTTACATTTCCTATTCCCGTCATTCTGATGGCGTTTTAAAAGAAACTCCTTAGAATACTAAAGTATATAAGTTAAAAGAGCTCAGAACACTCTCTAAATGTGGTTACTGTTCTAAGAATTCACAATCATAAACATTGGAATGTTTCTGTGATGTAAATGGAACACTTGAATAACAAGTCAAAAGAACCTTATTACAAACCGGGGAATAAAAATACAGTGAACATAGGTTGAAACAGGTCTCAAATGCCGAGTTTACTGTTTACATTTCCTATTCCCGTCATTCTGATGGCGTTTTAAAAGAAACTCCTTAGAATACTAAAGAATATAAGTTAAAAGAGCTCAGAACACTCTCTAAATGTGGTTACTGTTCTAAGAATTCACAATCATAAACATTGGAATGTTTCTGTGATGTAAATTGAACACTTGAATAACAAGTCAAAAGAACCTTATTACAAACCGGGGAATAAAAATACAGTGAACATAGGTTGAAACAGGTCTCAAATGCCGAGTTTACTGTTTACATTTCCTATTCCCGTCATTCTGATGGCGTTTTAAAAGAAACTCCTTAGAATACTAAAGTATATAAGTTAAAAGAGCTCAGAACACTCTCTAACTGTGGTTACTGTTCTAAGAATTCACAATCATAAACATTGGAATGTTTCTGTGATGTAAATGGAACACTTGAATAAAAAGTCAAAAGAACCTTATTACAAACCGGGGAATAAAAATACAGTGAACATAGGTTGAAACAGGTCTCAAATGCCGAGTTTACTGTTTATATTTCCTATTGCCGTCATTCTGATGGCGTTTCAAAAGAAACTCCTTAGAATACTAAAGTACAAGAGATAAAAGTGCTCAGAACACTCTCTAAATGTGGTTACTGTTCTAAGAATTCACAATAATAAACACTGGAATTGTTCTGTGATGTAAATGGAACACTTGAATAACAAGTCAAAAGAACCTTATTACACAACGGGGAACAAAAATACACTGAACAAACGTTCAGAATACTCTGAAATGCCGAGTTCACTGTTTACATTTCCTATTCCCGTCATTCTGATGGTGTTTTTAAAGAAACTCCTTAGAATACCAAAGAATATGAGTTAAAAGAGCTCAGAACACTGTGTAAATGCGGTTACTGTTCTAAGAATTCACAATAATACACTCTGGAATTGTTCTGTGATGTAAATGGAACACTTAAATAACAAGTCAAAAGAACCTTATTACAAACCGGGGAATAAAAATACAGTGAACATAGGTTGAAACAGGTCTCAAATGCCGAGTTTACTGTTTACATTTCCTATTCCCGTCATTCTGATGGCGTTTTAAAAGAAACTCCTTAGAATACTAAAGTATATAAGTTAAAAGAGCACAGAACACTCTCTAACTGTGGTTACTGTTCTAAGAATTCACAATCATAAACATTGGAATGTTTCTGTGATGTAAATGGAACACTTGAATAACAAGTCAAAAGAACCTTATTACAAACCGGGGAATAAAAATACAGTGAACATAGGTTGAAACAGGTCTCAAATGCCGAGTTTACTGTTTACATTTCCTATTCCCGTCATTCTGATGGCGTTTTAAAAGAAACTCCTTAGAATACTAATGTATATAAGTTAAAAGAGCTCAGAACACTCTCTAAATGTGGTTACTGTTCTAAGAATTCACAATCATAAACATTGGAATGTTTCTGTGATGTAAATTGAACACTTGAATAACAAGTCAAAAGAACCTTATTACAAACCGGGGAATAAAAATACAGTGAACATAGGTTGAAACAGGTCTCAAATGCCGAGTTTACTGTTTACATTTCCTATTCCCGTCATTCTGATGGCGTTTTAAAAGAAACTCCTTAGAATACTAAAGTATATAAGTTAAAAGAGTTCAGAACACTCTCTAAATGTGGTTACTGTTCTAAGAATTCACAATCATAAACATTGGAATGTTTCTGTGATGTAAATGGAACACTTGAATAACAAGTCAAAAGAACCTTATTACAAACCGGGGAATAAAAATACAGTGAACATAGGTTGAAACAGGTCTCAAATGCCGAGTTTACTGTTTACATTTCCTATTCCCGTCATTCTGATGGCGTTTTAAAAGAAACTCCTTAGAATACTAAAGTATATAAGTTAAAAGAGCACAGAACACTCTCTAACTGTGGTTACTGTTCTAAGAATTCACAATCATAAACATTGGAATGTTTCTGTGATGTAAATGGAACACTTGAATAACAAGTCAAAAGAACCTTATTACAAACCGGGGAATAAAAATACAGTGAACATAGGTTGAAACAGGTCTCAAATGCCGAGTTTACTGTTTACATTTCCTATTCCCGTCATTCTGATGGCGTTTTAAAAGAAACTCCTTAGAATACTAAAGTATATAAGTTAAAAGAGATCAGAACACTCTCTAAATGTGGTTACTGTTCTAAGAATTCACAATCATAAACATTGGAATGTTTCTGTGATGTAAATTGAACACTTGAATAACAAGTCAAAAGAACCTTATTACAAACCGGGGAATAAAAATACAGTGAACATAGGTTGAAACAGGTCTCAAATGCCGAGTTTACTGTTTACATTTCCTATTCCCGTCATTCTGATGGCGTTTTAAAAGAAACTCCTTAGAATACTAAAGTATACAAGTTAAAAGAGCTCAGAACACTCTCTAAATGTGGTTACTGTTCTAAGAATTCACAATCATAAACACTGGAATGTTTCTGTGATGTAAATGGAACACTTGAATAACAAGTCAAAAGAACCTTATTACAAACCGGGGAATAAAAATACAGTGAACATAGGTTGAAACAGGTCTCAAATGCCGAGTTTACTGTTTATATTTCCTATTCCTGTCATTCTGATGGCGTTTTAAAAGAAACTCCTTAGAATACTAAAGTATATAAGTTAAAAGAGCACAGAACACTCTCTAACTGTGGTTACTGTTCTAAGAATTCACAATCATAAACATTGGAATGTTTCTGTGATGTAAATTGAACACTTGAATAACAAGTCAAAAGAACATTATTACAAACCGGGGAATAAAAATACAGTGAACATAGGTTGAAACAGGTCTCAAATGCCGAGTTTACTGTTTACATTTCCTATTCCCGTCATTCTGATGGCGTTTTAAAAGAAACTCCTTAGAATACTAAAGTATATAAGTTAAAAGAGCTCAGAACACTCTCTAAATGTGGTTACTGTTCTAAGAATTCACAATCATAAACATTGGAATGTTTCTGTGATGTAAATGGAACACTTGAATAACAAGTCAAAAGAACCTTATTACAAACCGGGGAATAAAAATAGTGAACATAGGTTGAAACAGGTCTCAAATGCCGAGTTTACTGTTTACATTTCCTATTCCCGTCATTCTGATGGCGTTTTAAAAGAAACTCCTTAGAATACTAAAGAATATAAGTTAAAAGAGCTCAGAACACTCTCTAAATGTGGTTACTGTTCTAAGAATTCACAATCATAAACATTGGAATGTTTCTGTGATGTAAATTGAACACTTGAATAACAAGTCAAAAGAACCTTATTACAAACCGGGGAATAAAAATACAGTGAACATAGGTTGAAACAGGTCTCAAAGGCCGAGTTTACTGTTTACATTTCCTATTCCCATCATTCTGATGGCGTTTTAAAAGAAACTCCTTAGAATACTAAAGTATATAAGTTAAAAGAGCTCAGAACACTCTCTAACTGTGGTTACTGTTCTAAGAATTCACAATCATAAACATTGGAATGTTTCTGTGATGTAAATGGAACACTTGAATAAAAAGTCAAAAGAACCTTATTACAAACCGGGGAATAAAAATACAGTGAACATAGGTTGAAACAGGTCTCAAATGCCGAGTTTACTGTTTATATTTCCTATTCCCGTCATTCTGATGGCGTTTCAAAAGAAACTCCTTAGAATACTAAAGTACAAGAGATAAAAGTGCTCAGAACACTCTCTAAATGTGGTTACTGTTCTAAGAATTCACAATAATAAACACTGGAATTGTTCTGTGATGTAAATGGAACACTTGAATAACAAGTCAAAAGAACCTTATTACACAACGGGGAACAAAAATACACTGAACAAACGTTCAGAATACTCTGAAATGCCGAGTTCACTGTTTACATTTCCTATTCCCGTTATTCTGATGGTGTTTTTAAAGAAACTCCTTAGAATACCAAAGAATATGAGTTAAAAGAGCTCAGAACACTGTGTAAATGCGGTTACTGTTCTAAGAATTCACAATAATACACACTGGAATTGTTCTGTGATGTAAATGGAACACTTAAATAACAAGTCAAAAGAACCTTATTACAAACCGGGGAATAAAAATACAGTGAACATAGGTTGAAACAGGTCTCAAATGCCGAGTTTACTGTTTACATTTCCTATTCCCGTCATTCTGATGGCGTTTTAAAAGAAACTCCTTAGAATACTAAAGTATATAAGTTAAAAGAGCACAGAACACTCTCTAACTGTGGTTACTGTTCTAAGAATTCACAATCATAAACATTGGAATGTTTCTGTGATGTAAATGGAACACTTGAATAACAAGTCAAAAGAACCTTATTACAAACCGGGGAATAAAAATACAGTGAACATAGGTTGAAACAGGTCTCAAATGCCGAGTTTACTGTTTACATTTCCTATTCCCGTCATTCTGATGGCGTTTTAAAAGAAACTCCTTAGAATACTAAAGTATATAAGTTAAAAGAGCTCAGAACACTCTCTAAATGTGGTTACTGTTCTAAGAATTCACAATCATAAACATTGGAATGTTTCTGTGATGTAAATTGAACACTTGAATAACATGTCAAAAGAACCTTATTACAAACCGGGGAATAAAAATACAGTGAACATAGGTTGAAACAGGTCTCAAATGCCGAGTTTACTGTTTACATTTCCTATTCCCGTCATTCTGATGGCGTTTTAAAAGAAACTCCTTAGAATACTAAAGTATACAAGTTAAAAGAGCTCAGAACACTCTCTAAATGTGGTTACTGTTCTAAGAATTCACAATCATAAACACTGGAATGTTTCTGTGATGTAAATGGAACACTTGAATAACAAGTCAAAAGAACCTTATTACAAACCGGGGAATAAAAATACAGTGAACATAGGTTGAAACAGGTCTCAAATGCCGAGTTTACTGTTTACATTTCCTATTCCCGTCATTCTGATGGCGTTTTAAAAGAAACTCCTTAGAATACTAAAGTATATAAGTTAAAAGAGCTCAGAACACTCTCTAACTGTGGTTACTGTTCTAAGAATTCACAATCATAAACATTGGAATGTTTCTGTGATGTAAATGGAACACTTGAATAAAAAGTCAAAAGAACCTTATTACAAACCGGGGAATAAAAATACAGTGAACATAGGTTGAAACAGGTCTCAAATGGCGAGTTTACTGTTTATATTTCCTATTCCCGTCATTCTGATGGCGTTTCAAAAGAAACTCCTTAGAATACTAAAGTACAAGAGATAAAAGTGCTCAGAACACTCTCTAAATGTGGTTACTGTTCTAAGAATTCACAATAATAAACACTGGAATTGTTCTGTGATGTAAATGGAACACTTGAATAACAAGTCAAAAGAACCTTATTACACAACGGGGAACAAAAATACACTGAACAAACGTTCAGAATACTCTGAAATGCCGAGTTCACTGTTTACATTTCCTATTCCCGTCATTCTGATGGTGTTTTTAAAGAAACTCCTTAGAATACCAAAGAATATGAGTTAAAAGAGCTCAGAACACTGTGTAAATGCGGTTACTGTTCTAATAATTCACAATAATACACACTGGAATTGTTCTGTGATGTAAATGGAACACTTAAATAACAAGTCAAAAGAACCTTATTACAAACCGGGGAATAAAAATACAGTGAACATAGGTTGAAACAGGTCTCAAATGCCGAGTTTACTGTTTACATTTCCTATTCCCGTCATTCTGATGGCGTTTTAAAAGAAACTCCTTAGAATACTAAAGTATATAAGTTAAAAGAGCACAGAACACTCTCTAACTGTTTTTACTGTTCTAAGAATTCACAATCATAAACATTGGAATGTTTCTGTGATGTAAATGGAACACTTGAATAACAAGTCAAAAGAACCTTATTACAAACCGGGGAATAAAAATACAGTGAACATAGGTTGAAACAGGTCTCAAATGCCGAGTTTACTGTTTACATTTCCTATTCCCGTCATTCTGATGGCGTTTTAAAAGAAACTCCTTAGAATACTAATGTATATAAGTTAAAAGAGCTCAGAACACTCTCTAAATGTGGTTACTGTTCTAAGAATTCACAATCATAAACATTGGAATGTTTCTGTGATGTAAATTGAACACTTGAATAACAAGTCAAAAGAACCTTATTACAAACCGGGGAATAAAAATACAGTGAACATAGGTTGAAACAGGTCTCAAATGCCGAGTTTACTGTTTACATTTCCTATTCCCGTCATTCTGATGGCGTTTTAAAAGAAACTCCTTAGAATACTAAAGTATATAAGTTAAAAGAGCTCAGAACACTCTCTAAATGTGGTTACTGTTCTAAGAATTCACAATCATAAACATTGGAATGTTTCTGTGATGTAAATGGAACACTTGAATAACAAGTCAAAAGAACCTTATTACAAACCGGGGAATAAAAATACAGTGAACATAGGTTGAAACAGGTCTCAAATGCCGAGTTTACTGTTTACATTTCCTATTCCCGTCATTCTGATGGCGTTTTAAAAGAAACTCCTTAGAATACTAAAGAATATAAGTTAAAAGAGCTCAGAACACTCTCTAAATGTGGTTACTGTTCTAAGAATTCACAATCATAAACATTGGAATGTTTCTGTGATGTAAATTGAACACTTGAATAACAAGTCAAAAGAACCTTATTACAAACCGGGGAATAAAAATACAGTGAACATAGGTTGAAACAGGTCTCAAATGCCGAGTTTACTGTTTACATTTCCTATTCCCGTCATTCTGATGGCGTTTTAAAAGAAACTCCTTAGAATACTAAAGTATATAAGTTAAAAGAGCTCAGAACACTCTCTAACTGTGGTTACTGTTCTAAGAATTCACAATCATAAACATTGGAATGTTTCTGTGATGTAAATGGAACACTTGAATAAAAAGTCAAAAGAACCTTATTACAAACCGGGGAATAAAAATACAGTGTTCATAGGTTGAAACAGGTCTCAAATGCCGAGTTTACTGTTTATATTTCCTATTCCCGTCATTCTGATGGCGTTTCAAAAGAAACTCCTTAGAATACTAAAGTACAAGAGATAAAAGTGCTCAGAACACTCTCTAAATGTGGTTACTGTTCTAAGAATTCACAATAATAAACACTGGAATTGTTCTGTGATGTAAATGGAACACTTGAATAACAAGTCAAAAGAACCTTATTACACAACGGGGAACAAAAATACACTGAACAAACGTTCAGAATACTCTGAAATGCCGAGTTCACTGTTTACATTTCCTATTCCCGTCATTCTGATGGTGTTTTTAAAGAAACTCCTTAGAATACCAAAGAATATGAGTTAAAAGAGCTCAGAACACTGTGTAAATGCGGTTACTGTTCTAAGAATTCACAATAATACACACTGGAATTGTTCTGTGATGTAAATGGAACACTTAAATAACAAGTCAAAAGAACCTTATTACAAACCGGGGAATAAAAATACAGTGAACATAGGTTGAAACAGGTCTCAAATGCCGAGTTTACTGTTTACATTTCCTATTCCCGTCATTCTGATGGCGTTTTAAAAGAAACTCCTTAGAATACTAAAGTATATAAGTTAAAAGAGCACAGAACACTCTCTAACTGTGGTTACTGTTCTAAGAATTCACAATCATAAACATTGGAATGTTTCTGTGATGTAAATGGAACACTTGAATAACAAGTCAAAAGAACCTTATTACAAACCGGGGAATAAAAATACAGTGAACATAGGTTGAAACAGGTCTCAAATGCCGAGTTTACTGTTTACATTTCCTATTCCCGTCATTCTGATGGCGTTTTAAAAGAAACTCCTTAGAATACTAAAGTATACAAATTAAAAGAGCTCAGAACACTCTCTAAATGTGGTTACTGTTCTAAGAATTCACAATCATAAACACTGGAATGTTTCTGTGATGTAAATGGAACACTTGAATAACAAGTCAAAAGAACATTATTACAAACCGGGGAATAAAAATACAGTGAACATAGGTTGAAACAGGTCTCAAATGCCGAGTTTACTGTTTATATTTCCTATTCCTGTCATTCTGATGGCGTTTTAAAAGAAACTCCTTAGAATACTAAAGTATATAAGTTAAAAGAGCACAGAACACTCTCTAACTGTGGTTACTGTTCTAAGAATTCACAATCATAAACATTGGAATGTTTCTGTGATGTAAATTGAACACTTGAATAACAAGTCAAAAGAACATTATTACAAACCGGGGAATAAAAATACAGTGAACATAGGTTGAAACAGGTCTCAAATGCCGAGTTTACTGTTTACATTTCCTATTCCCGTCATTCTGATGGCGTTTTAAAAGAAACTCCTTAGAATACTAAAGTATATAAGTTAAAAGAGCTCAGAACACTCTCTAAATGTGGTTACTGTTCTAAGAATTCACAATCATAAACATTGGAATGTTTCTCTGATGTAAATGGAACACTTGAATAACAAGTCAAAAGAACCTTATTACAAACCGGGGAATAAAAATACAGTGAACATAGGTTGAAACAGGTCTCAAATGCCGAGTTTACTGTTTACATTTCCTATTCCCGTCATTCTGATGGCGTTTTAAAAGAAACTCCTTAGAATACTAAAGAATATAAGTTAAAAGAGCTCAGAACACTCTCTAAATGTGGTTACTGTTCTAAGAATTCACAATCATAAACATTGGAATGTTTCTGTGATGTAAATTGAACACTTGAATAACAAGTCAAAAGAACCTTATTACAAACCGGGGAATAAAAATACAGTGAACATAGGTTGAAACAGGTCTCAAATGCCGAGTTTACTGTTTACATTTCCTATTCCCGTCATTCTGATGGCGTTTTAAAAGAAACTCCTTAGAATACTAAAGTATATAAGTTAAAAGAGCTCAGAACACTCTCTAACTGTGGTTACTGTTCTAAGAATTCACAATCATAAACATTGGAATGTTTCTGTGATGTAAATGGAACACTTGAATAAAAAGTCAAAAGAACCTTATTACAAACCGGGGAATAAAAATACAGTGAACATAGGTTGAAACAGGTCTCAAATGCCGAGTTTACTGTTTATATTTCCTATTCCCGTCATTCTGATGGCGTTTCAAAAGAAACTCCTTAGAATACTAAAGTACAAGAGATAAAAGTGCTCAGAACACTCTCTAAATGTGGTTACTGTTCTAAGAATTCACAAAAATAAACACTGGAATTGTTCTGTGATGTAAATGGAACACTTGAATAACAAGTCAAAAGAACCTTATTACACAACGGGGAACAAAAATACACTGAACAAACGTTCAGAATACTCTGAAATGCCGAGTTCACTGTTTACATTTCCTATTCCCGTCATTCTGATGGTGTTTTTAAAGAAACTCCTTAGAATACCAAAGAATATGAGTTAAAAGAGCTCAGAACACTGTGTAAATGCGGTTACTGTTCTAAGAATTCACAATAATACACACTGGAATTGTTCTGTGATGTAAATGGAACACTTAAATAACAAGTCAAAAGAACCTTATTACAAACCGGGGAATAAAAATACAGTGAACATAGGTTGAAACAGGTCTCAAATGCCGAGTTTACTGTTTACATTTCCTATTCCCGTCATTCTGATGGCGTTTTAAAAGAAACTTCTTAGAATACTAAAGTATATAAGTTAAAAGAGCACAGAACACTCTCTAACTGTGGTTACTGTTCTAAGAATTCACAATCATAAACATTGGAATGTTTCTGTGATGTAAATGGAACACTTGAATAACAAGTCAAAAGAACCTTATTACAAACCGGGGAATAAAAATACAGTGAACATAGGTTGAAACAGGTCTCAAATGCCGAGTTTACTGTTTACATTTCCTATTCCCGTCATTCTGATGGCGTTTTAAAAGAAACTCCTTAGAATACTAAAGTATATAAGTTAAAAGAGCTCAGAACACTCTCTAAATGTGGTTACTGTTCTAAGAATTCACAATCATAAACATTGGAATGTTTCTGTGATGTAAATTGAACACTTGAATAACAAGTCAAAAGAACCTTATTACAAACCGGGGAATAAAAATACAGTGAACATAGGTTGAAACAGGTCTCAAATGCCGAGTTTACTGTTTACATTTCCTATTCCCGTCATTCTGATGGCGTTTTAAAAGAAACTCCTTAGAATACTAAAGTATACAAGTTAAAAGAGCTCAGAACACTCT
>NW_027669597.1:0-63000 GCF_964212035.1 Myotis nattereri | reverse complement strand
TACTTTGGTTATTGTTTAGAACACCTTGGGTGTGTGAATGAATCTATTTTCTCAAATGTTAGGAAATGCAAATACAGACCCAGCATTCCTGATTTAAAAAGATACAATTTAGCACTCAATTCTTAGTGAGGTGGCCTGTGAGAGACATCAAACTAAGAAGACTTTGTGCAGAACATGAAGGTAAAATACCTCATTAATATTTTTGTGGCTGCTTGGTTCTTCTAGGCTGGGCGAATAGCCAAATTAACAGACAGAGATTAACAGGAGAACATCAGGGGTTAGTACATGTGCAAGAAGCTTTCACATAGAATTGATGTAGCCATAACATTACAAACACACTGAGGCAACATTGGGTATATGACATTTTAAAGTTTTTAAAGCAAGTTATTGATTTCAGAGAGGAAGGAGTGGGGACGAGAGGTAGCAACATCAACGATGAGAGATAATCATTGATCCTCTGCCCCCCACGGGCACCACCCAGCGGATGCAGCCTGAATTCATTTTCCTACCATGTGCCCTGACAGGAAAATGAATCCTGACTCCTGGCTCATAGGTCCATGCTCAACCACTGAGCCAGGCGAACTGGACTATATACTAAGTATTTTGAACAAAGGAGAAAGGGGGGAGATTATTTTTCAGAAGTGAGAATGGGCGATTTCCAGGTAGTTGAGGAAGAACAGAACACATCTGTCAGTAAAGTTAAGAAACCATGAGACACGGGTTATCTAGCCAACTGACACCAGTCTGAGCCCTCTTAGCCAATAGTTAAGAAATAAAGGAAACAAAGATTCTGCCACCCTAAAGCTGCCTTTGGGGATATTGATTTTCAGCTGTTTATTTAGAAGCCCAAAAGTCAGAGAGAACATTTGGGCAAACCCAACCCGCTCCTGCCCAAAAGATTCAGAGAGAGAGAGAAACCTTCTTCAGAACGTTGTTGCCTTTGCCTGATTGGAGTGAAACATGGTAAACAAGAGGGCTTCAGCAGATGTCTATTAGCTAGATTCCCCTCCTCCCCTGTGACACCATCAATCCCGAGTGTGGGAGAGGTTCCCAGACATTCTTGGTCCCAGGAGGCAGGGTTATAAATTCCTGTGGCTGCTGTGTCCAGTGCTGGAATTGGTGGCAGTTCAGCTCACCCAGCACACCTCCTGAGCCCACAGCTGGACAGGGCAGAGGCTGGGTCCAGGCTGGCTGGACCCAGGACCTGGAGAAGAGGAAGAAATGCAGAGGGGGATGACTCAGGTGAACCTGGAAGGGAGGGAGAGGCGGCAGTCCAGGTACCCACATGAACTGTCCTTGGGAAAGGTCACCTGTGTCCTGAGGAGAGAGAGGGGAGTAGAGCCCAGCCATGGGGGAGACCCCTCAGGGCTCTGCCCCCTGACACTCTGACACTTGAAAGGACACTCACCACTGACTCTCTCATCCCCTCCCCAACCAGGTTCAGGGGTGAGGAGGGAACTCCATGCAAATTGTTCCTGAGCTCTGAGGATTCTAAGTCCTTTTGTTCCAAGCTTGAGACTTAGCAACCAGGGGAGCAACCAGTGGACAACCTGTCCAAGTAGGACTGGACCAGGACTGGTGGGGCAGCCTACATCTCCTTCCTAAGAAGTTGCTTTGACGCTGGGCCAAGGCCCTGGAGCTGTGAGAGCACCGCCTGTCAGTGAGCAGCTGGCCTTCAGCTGAGTGTTCCTCTCCACACACCCAACCTCTCCCCCAACAGTCACTCACATGGGGAGGGCTCTATCCTCTTCAAGTCCAGTCTCTGGGAGGCCTGAATCTGGGAGAAGGGATGCTGCCCAGGGGTGAAGGTTCCTGCCTTTCCCTCTGGGGTCCTGGATAGCTACGCCAAAAGAATTTTCAAAAGGTGTGGTTCACAGAAATCGGGACACACACTGTAGCGAATGCACTCTGGCCACCCTGAATTCTCTCCAAGACCTTTCACATTGGCTATTCTTGCAGTGAGCTGGGAGTCCAGAGGCCATTGCAGGTGCCTGTAAGGATATCAGGAGCCTGTTGTACAGTGGGTGTCATGGAAGCAAAAGTCAGCCCCAAATTCCTTCTTGATTTGCCCTCCCTGCTTTGGACCCCTGTTTATTCTTCCTCGTCTTAGTGTCTTCACCTGAAAACAACAACTGACAGCATGAAAGTTCAAAATGTCCTGACAAGAGTCTGGCTACAACATCAAAAAGCTAAGTTTTCCTTAGTCAGTAAGGGCTGTATGTTTTATCCATGTCAAGCATGCTTAGTTTGAGATTGCAGCTTCTTTCCCCCTTAGGCTTACTGTACGTGATTGTAGAAAAAAGTATGTATCCCTTTCACCTCATCTCTATTTTTTCCTCTCACAGGACAGGCTAGCAGGGGTGGACAAACTTTTTGACTCGAGGGCCAAAATGGGTTCTTAAACTGGACTGGAGGGCCGGAACGAAAGCATGGATGGAGTGTTTGTGTGAACTAATTCATGTTAACACTGCTGTTGGTGAAGGAGCGGAGGGGAGAGCAAGAGAACCCTCCACTCTTTGGGCTCCGCGGGGCGGATAGAACACCCGAAAGGGCCGGATCCAGCCCCCGGGCTGCAGTGTGCCCACCGCTGGCTAGACTCAGCCTCTCTCAGCTGTGCAGTAGTGTGTGTGCGCACAGACACTCACACACACTCACACACACACACCCACACACACACACACACACACTGCAGCTCCTTCAAAAGCATCCAGCATCCCTCTCTTCCATCACTGAAGGGTTTTTAAGTCACAAGGGTGATCATTATCATGCAGTGCTGGTTGACTGACACATTTAATGTTTCTAAAATTAAAATAGCTCTTCATCACTAGTCCAGGAGAGGCAATTGTGATAGAGAACCTTGTAAAAAATACAGGAAGATATTTTACAATAACTAGCATTATCATTTTTAGTGGACATGTGGACTGCTTTAAGAGGTTCATAAATATGAATTGCTGATTTCCCAAGAGAGTGGCATCCAGGAACTTTAGTCCCTTTTCCTTATGCAGGCTTACTGTCGCCTAGGAACATGGCGAACATTATGAGGCAATGGGTGAAGCAATGGAATGAATGAATGTTATATTCACATTTAATTTTACAAGAATAGGGTTGCAATATGTAATCACTCAGGTGGCGAGCATTTTACTTTTCATATAACAGACCTCGTCTTTTTAGTGCATCAACCTCTGCAATGCTGACAAGCAACCAGATCATCATGAACATAAGGGTGGGCAAAATTCAAACAGATTCCCTTTGAATTTCACCTTCCAGGGATGCAACCATTGCCCTCTATGTCACTCTACCACCCTCCCCTGTGCCCCAGTGTCTCTTGCATTCTCAAATTGGCCAAGCACTTTACTCTCTCAGAAATTGTGCAGTCTGTCCTCAAGCCCTCAACAGGATCCTTCCAAGCCCCTGATGGCCCCTCCTTGTACAACCCTCAGGCAGGAGTCTCCTGCCTCTGTAACTTTCCATACCAGCCCCTTTGTTCTCTTGACAGAATTAGTTACAAAGAGCCATTTGTAGATAATGGTCTTGTTGGGTTTTGCTGTGTGTGTGTGTGTGTTTGTGTTTTCTGTTTTCATTGTAAACTCTGTGAGGAGAGACTGTGTGTAGCTCTGAGCATGGCATTAGCAGCCACTCCAGGACAAATAGTTGCCAAATCCATCTAGGAGAGAGGGGGGAGGGCTATGCTGAATCTCCAGTTCCCAGGTGAGTTGTTTCTGTTTCTGTTTTTTATCTGCTCTGCTCTAGGTGACAATCCCAAATCCACTGGGGCTGAAAGCAGTCGCCTCATTTGTCCTCATTCCTCCATCTATGTAGCTAGAAACCTTAACCTCTGCTAGTTCATAGGCATGGGGAACGACTGGAGGAATGGCAGGGTAGGGACACACAGGAAGCCAGCCTCACCACCCTGCTGTTAAGCTCCGCCCACACGACCTCCCCACAGCCTATGGTGAAGAGATGCAGGGTCACCTGCAAGACAGGGACACAGTGTCCGCTCCCCAATCTCCCTCTCAGATAAGGTCTTACAATTTGCAGAGTCTGAATATTCCCCATGTCTGAGTGAGAAAGAGAAAGGCAGCACAATGTGTCTGAGGCTGCCTGTCACTACTTGAGCCAAGTTAAGCAGAGACAGGGTTGAACCACACAATGAGTGTTTATCCAAGGATGCGGTCAGTATGGGGAGAGCAGTCGCTCACCCTGGAAATTCGGCTCTCAGCCTCTTGGGGAGAAGATAGCTACCTGTAGCTGCCAGCTGCAAGTGTCACTTGCAAAGGGAAGGGGAGGGCCTACTATCTGCCCTTCAGGAGCTCAAAGGCTGACCACAAGGTGGCTAATCTTCCAAGACTTTAGGAACAGCTCAGCCCCTTCCTGGGATGAGATTGGAATGGTCAGGCTTCCTGAGAAAGACCCCAGGAGGGGGTCAGGGTGTGGGCACAGCTGCCAAATCAAAGCCTGTCCTGTGCCTGGTCTCTTTGCAAAATGCAATTCTTTTCTGAGTAATGGGCCATGGAGGCAGCCTATGTTTTCAGTAGAGCCTGTTTCATCCTCCAGTGTCCTGGGGCCTCGTATTTATAGTTTGTAAGTAATGATTAAACAACTGCGGCTCTATTCTTATTAGAGAAGCCCTTCCCCACTATGAGAAGCTGATTTCCAAAGACCCCCAGGAGATGCCTCAGGCCAGCCTGGATGACAAGGCATTGCCTCAGCTTTGCTCTTCCCCTCTCCCTCTCTCCTCACAAGCCTGACTTTTGTCTCCTAAAGAGACTATGGAAAAGCAGGCAGCAAAACCTGTCAGACTGAGCGTGCCAGGCCCCCTGTGCGCCCTGGAGGCGTCACCTGAGAGGAGAAACCTGGGTTAAGGTTCAGCTAAGGGGCAGCTCTGGCAGCACCTGAGCACCAGGCTGTGGCTGGTGCCTCCCCACCTCTCCTCACCTTTGTTGGCCTGCTCCTCCTCAGGAGCCTCCTGCCCACTCCTTCTGCTTTCAGGCCCAGGTGTGACTTTGCCAAAGGGATTTGTTGGTGAGAGGAGAACCCCTTCCTGAGGGGGGAGGAAGGCAGGGAGGCTGCCATCACCTGAAGGCTTAGGGGAGGTGAGCAGAGCAAAGGCTGGATTCCAGGCTTGTCAAAGAGCTCTGATGACCCAAACCCCAGGGGTAGACTGAGGAGGGCACCTGTGGAGAGAGACAATATAATTGCATCTGGCCAGCTCTCCTCTGCCCCGGGGGTTACTAAAATGTCCCCATCCAGACAGTAGGGACAGTGGGCTAGCCCAGGGCAGGGCGCTCTTTTCTAGATAGGGGGCTGCGGTGGGGTGGGAGTGGGCCGCCAAGCCTGGCCCAGGGAACAAGGTAGGTAAGTGGCAGCCACAACCACAGAGGGAAAGGGGTCCCCAGAAACACAGACCAGGGGTGGCGAGTGGGAGGTTAGCTGGGGGTCGCGGCCTCCTGTTTCTCCCTCCACTTCCACGGCCGCCCCCACCCTCATGCCTGGAAGCACAGGGTTCCCCTGACAGTCCCCGACCCTCTGCCACCCCTTGCAGCCTGGTGGGTGTGGCACAGGCGCCCCTGTCCCCACTTTCTCTGGGCCTGTTAAAACACGTCCCCCCCTTCTGTCCCCTGATCTTGGTTTGTTCCTGGTCGCCTGATCTTGAGAGATTTTGCCCCCAAAGGAACAAGGGCACAGTCCCAGGAAGCTTGCCAGGCGGCGCCCCCCACCTCTTACTTCCAGCCAGCCTCCCTGCTGTGCAGGAGTCCACCTGGTGAGGAGCACTGCCTGTGGAAAAGGTAAGCGCACACTCTGGGTTCTTGCTGTCTCCAGGGATTAACTTGCTGTCTCTGGGGGTGAACTTGCTCTAGTCACTGGTAACCCGCAGCCACTCCGCGCCGGCTTTTCCATCTGAAAATGAGTTCCCACCTTGTTGTAGTGAAGGCCTGAGGTCCAAACCTGGCTCACTGGCATTAGGCCTTCCGCTTGCTGTGCCAGAGTGGCAGCTCGCAGAGGAGACTTACACGGAACAATACATGGAATTCTGGTGTCGGCCTTTATTGGGTGACCTCAGCAGGCCGAGTTTGCAGTTGACCAAGGGGACCCCCACAGCCCCCGGCGCCAACTCCCCCGGGATCTGGGTCCTCAAGTCTGTGGGCTCTCAGGCCAGCCCAGCCTTGCTAAGCGCGTGGAGGGCAGAGAGGGGGCAGAAAAGTGGCTGCTGGACAGTGGGCAGTGTACAGGAGGGAGAGGTCGCTTTCCGCAGAGCACCAGGGCCGTCACTCATCATTGTCCTCTGGTTCAGCTGGTGAGAAAGCGGTGGTCAGGCTGGGACATAAGAGGTGACTTCCACTGAGAGCGGCAGAGCCCTCTCCTGGTGTGAGTGTGCGTGTTCCTGAGTGTGCGTGAGTGTGAGTGTATGAATTCTCACCTGATGATATGTTCCTGGGTTCCTTTTCATTCCTATTGCTGATTAAGGTATTACATATGTGTTCTTATCCCCTACTACCTCCACACCTCCACCCCGACCCTGCAAGCATGCCCTCACGCTCACCCCCTGGTGTCTGCGTCCATTGGCTAGGCTTATAGGCATGCATACAAGTCCTTTGGTTGATCTCTCCCCCTTAGCCCCACCCTCCCCTACCTTCCCTCTGAGGGTGATGGTCTGATCCATGCTTCTCTGTCTCTGGATCTGTTTTTGTTCATTGGTTTATGTTGTTCATTATAATCCACAGATGAGTGAGGTCATGTGATATTTCTCTTTCTCGGACTGACTGACTGACTAGCTTTGCTTAGCATAATGCTCCCCAGCACCATCCATGCTGTTGCAGATGGTCACTGCCCCTTCCTTTTTTGTGGCAGCATACTATGCCAGTGTGTAGATGTACCACGGCTTTTTAACCCGCTCATCTGCTGACCAGCACTTAGGCTGTTTCCAAACCTTAGCTATTGTAAATTGTGCTGCAGTGAACATAGAGGAGCATGCATCCTTTCAGATTGGTAATTCTAGGTTCCTGGGATATATTCCTAGAAGTGGGATCACTGGGTCAAATGGGAGTTCCGTTTTTAGTTTTTTGAGGAAACTCCATACTCTTCTCCATAGTGGCTGCACCAGTCTGCATTCACACCAGCAGTGAAGGAGGGTTCCTTTTTCTCCCCATCCTCACCAGCACTCGCCCTTTGTTGATTTGTTGGTGATAGCCATTCTGACAGCTGTGAGGTAGTACCTCCTTGTCCTTTTGATTTGCATCTCTTGGGTGATCAGTGACTCTGAGCATGTTTTAATGTGTCTCTTGGCCTTCCTTTTGTCCTCTCTGGAAACGTATCTATTTAGGTCCGTTGCCCATTTTTGTGATTGGGTTGTTTATCTTCCTTTTGTTAAGTTGTATGAGTTCCCTGTAAATGTTGGAGATGAAACCCTTATCAGAGAGAACATTGGCAAATATGTTCTCCCATGCTTGGGCTTTGTTGTTATCTTGTTGATGGTTTCTTTTGCTATGAAGAAGCCTTTTATTTTGATGTCGTCCCATTTGTTTGCTTTAACTTTATTTTCCATTGCCCCAGGAGCTGCGTTGGTGAAGAGATTGCTTCAGCATATATCTGAGACTCTGCTGCCTATGGATTCCTCTATATATTTTTCTGGTTTCCAGCTTTCTGTTTAAGTCATTATCCATTTTGACCTTATTATTGTGCATGGTGTAAGTTGGTGGCCTAGTTTCATTTTCTGCATGTGTCTGACCAAATTTCCCAGCACCATTTATTGAAGAGACTGTCTTAACTCCATTGTATGTTTTGGCCTCCTTTGTCAAATATTAATTGAGCTTATTGGTTTGGATTGGTTTCTGGGTTCTCTGTTCTATTGCATTGGCCTATATTCTATTCTTGTGCCAGTGTCAGGCAGTTTTGAGAACAGTGGCTTTGTAAAACAGCTTGATATCTGGTACTGAGATCCCTCCTACTTTGTTCTTCTTTCTCAGGATCGCTGCAGCTCTTTGGGGTTTGTTTTTTAAATATATTTTATTGATTTTTTACAGAGAGTAAAGGAGAGGGATAGAGAGTTAGAAACATCAATGAGAGAGAAACATAGATCAGCCTCCTCCTGCACACCCCCTACTTGATATGTGCCCCCAACCAAGGTACATGCCCTTGATCGGAATTGAACCAGGCACCTTTCAGTCCGGAGGCCGACGCTCTATCCACTGAGCCAAACCTGTTTGGGCTCAGGGTCTTTTTTTTCATTACAGATGGATTTTTGGAGAGTTCATTCTAGGTCTGTGAAGTATGCTGTAGGTGTTTTAATGCGGATTGCATTGAACGTATAGATTGCTTTGGGTAGTATAGCCATTTTAATGAGGTTGTTTCTACCAATCCATGAACAAGGTATGTCCTTCCATCTGTTTATGTCTTCCTCTATCTCTTTTTTCAACATCTTCTAGTTTTCTGAGTGTAGGTCTTTTACCTCCTTAGCTAAACTTATTCCTAGGTGTCTTAATTTTTTTGGTGGGATGATACATAGGATTCTTTTTTCAATCTCCTTTTCTGTAAGTTCACTATTTATTGTGTAAAAATGCCATATATTTCTTGGCGTTAATTTTGTAGTCTGCTACATTGCCAAATTCATTTACTAAGTTTATTAAATTTTTGAAGGAGTGTTTGTGGTTTTCTATGTACAGTATCATGTCATCTGCAAATAATGACAATTTACTTCTTCTTTTCCAATTTGGGAACCATTTATTTCTTTTTCTTGTGTGATCGCACTGACTAGGACTTCCAGTACTGTGTTGAACAGGCGTGATGAAAGTGGGCGTCCCTGTCTTGTTCCTGTCCTAGAGGGAAATGGTTTTTGTTTTGCACTTTGAGTATGTTGTTGGCTGTATGTTTGTCATATAAGGCTTTTATTATGTGGAAGGATGATTCTGCTATTCCTACTTTGCTGAGTGTTTTTATCAGAAAAGGCTGTTGCACTTGGTCACATGCCTTTTCTGCACCAATTGATATGATTGTGTGGTTTTTCTCCCTCAAATAGTTTATGTGATGTTTCACATTCATTGATTTGCAGATTTTATACCATCCTTGCATCCCTGGAATAAATCCCACTTGGTCATGGTGTATGATCTTTCTAATGCAATGCTGAATCCAGTTTGCTGAATTTAGTTGAGGATTGCAGCATTAATGTTCATCTGGAATATTGGCCTGTAAGTCACTTTCTTTGTAGTGTCTTTTTCTGGCTTTGCGATTATGGTAATGCTGGCTTCTTAAAAAGAGCTTGGAAGTATGCCGTCCTCTTGAAATATTTGAAATAGTGTGAGAAAGTTTGGTTTTCCTTCTTCTTTGAATGTTTGGTAAAACTCCCCTGTGAAGCCATCTGGTCCAGAGCTTTTGTTTTTTGGAAGCTTTTTGGTTACTGTTTCAATTTTATCAGTATTTATCGGTCTGTTCAGGATTTTTGCTTCTTCCTGATTGAGTTTTGAAAGCTTGTCTTTTTGTAGGAATGTGTCCATTTTATTGAGCTTGTCCAGTTTGTTGTAGTAGAGTTGTTCATTGTAATTTTTTTACAATACTTTGTATATCTGTGGGGTCGTTTGTTACTTCAGCTTTCTCATTTCTGTTTTTGTTCATTTGGGTGCTCTCTCTTAGTTTCTTTCTGAGCCTGACTAGAGGTTCATCAATGTTGTTTATTCTTTCCAAGAAACAGCTCTTGGTTTCATTGATCTTTTGTAATATTTTTTTTTTCATCCCTACGTCATTTATATCTGTTCTGACCTTACCTTTATTATCTCTTTCTTTTTGTGTACTGTGGGCTTTTTTCTCTAATGGAGAGGCACTCTGAAGCCCAGGACAAAACAGCTTTTATTTACTTGAATACACATTTGTCCTTTAGCAAAACAAACAGGCATATCAATGGTAAAGTTTGGTAAACAATAGAAGAATTTTCATGTTAGGAGGTTGCCTTCAGCCATTTTCCCCACAACAGGATAACAAAATGCTGATTTTCTGCCATGCTGAACATCAAAGTCCATTCGCCTTCTGTGGGACTTCTCCCATTGATATGTTAACTACTTTTGGTCTTTACCCCATCATTTCCCCCTTTTTGTTTTCTTAAGTAATTTAGAAAGGTGTATGCCATCTTCTGGGCTCAGATTCTTTTAAGACTTGTGATTCTGCTTCTTCAGACTGGAAGAAAACATAGAAGAACAAGAAAGAGAGACAACATTGGTTATTCTAAAAAGCAAATGTAAGGAGATTCAATGAAAAGGATTGAGTTCTTTCATGTCCTTTTAAATATCGTTTTCAGTTATTTAAGGAATTTGTCCATAGTAGGCTTCTTTTTGGGCTATCAGTTCTTTATGGGTCCCTTTCCAGTCACTGTTCCCTTGTGACATGACAGCAATGATGTTCGAGTTCTGGATGGTGGGCAAACGGTGAGAAATGACAATGCAGGTCTGACCTCTTTGGGCTTTGTCAAGAGCCACCGGCACATAGGCACAGCTGATGACTGCTAGCGTGGCAAGGCATGGTCACCATCCCCCATCTCTAGATGTTTCTCCTCTGTCTCCTCAGCATGTTGCTTGGGGCACTGCTATCTGTAGTTGGAGAAGTCTGGTCAGTTCCTCTCTCAGATTCATGTTGCAGGAATCCACACAGGCTTGGAGGAGTTTTCTGGAAATACACAAGCATATCCTTGACCAAAGATTAATAAAGGGACCCTTCCTTAAACCAGACTCGGTACCTTTCCATTTAACCAGACCATTTTGCTTTGGCTTATTCTGACACCAGTGTAATTCTATGGGTGTCTTGCCATCAGCATTACAAGGGTAAAATTTAAAGTAATTAAGGCTTGGTGTGGTCTACTTACAAGAGATGTCTTCACTATTCCGCCACTTTTGTTTTCCAAGTTGGGATTTTAGAGCCCTTGTAGTAGATGTAACATGCAAGGAGGGCATTTCTTCATAATCTGTTTTGCCGGCTGTACAATATTTTGGCAGGCTGATGTAAAAGCTTGTGAAATTCTGTGACTTGTTTAATAAAATAACTTACTGACAGGCATATTCATTTCCTTTTGTTAAAGGACCAGGACTTGTTCAAATAGTATAGAAAGGCTTCGGTCACTGAGCCATTTAAATTGAGTAGTTGCAGTTCTGTTTACCAAGCCAGCAGCATAAGCAGATAAAGAGAGAATATGAAGAGGCTTTTGGAAATCCTGCAAGTCAGCCTTGGTCGTTTCTAATTCGATTCTTTGCACAGAAGTATGACTGGTCTGCATGACTTGGTCTGAATTCATTGCAGTATAAGCAGCTTTACCATGAGATGAACTATCAGTAAAAACAGTGACCTCTCCAGGAATAGGTTTCTGCCTATTCCAACTATGTTCCCCTGAATATTCTTTTATTTTCATTTGCTCATTTAAATCAGTCTAAAACAAGGCTTATTTCCTATCTTCCTTTCTCATTGGGTGGGGACAGTGAATGACTCTAATTGGATTTTTGCTATCAGTCTTTGAGTATATTGACATAATTTTTTTTTAGGAAAGCATAATGCAAATTGTTTTCTTTTTGAGGACTGATACATTTATTTTTATATGCAGTTTTCTAGATATTTGAAGGGAATCTCCTTCCGTTTCTTCTTCCAGAGAAATTTCTAGGCCACAGTTATGGAGTTTCTTTTAAAAGCCTTTTTCTTTCTTTTAAATAGTGCTACAAACTTGGTTTCTTTTCGGAATTACCAATTGGAGAGAGATATGCTGGCCAATGCTGTAATGCATACAGATTAAGTAAAACTATCTTTTTACTTATCGTGTCTTATTAATGGTGAGATTTAATGCTTGAATGATTTTTTTTAAGATATTTTTATTGATTTTTAACAGAGAGGAAGGGAGAGCGATAGAGAGTTAGAAACATCAATGAGAGAGAAACATCAATTAGCTGCCTCCTGCACAGTCCCCACTGGGTATGTCCCCGCAACCAAGATACGTGCCCTTGACAGACTTCTTTTTTTGTTCTGGTGAGACTTCTTCTCCAGATGTCCGACATTGGGCGCCAGAATGTTGCAACCTTTTGCTGCAATGATTCAGGATCTGGGAAAGGAGCTGCACACAAATGAATACATTAGACAACAACTATAAATTTAGAAGGCATTGGGGAGCCAGGCGGAGACCTTTTTCTCTTGGGGAGAGGCTCTCTGAAATGCAGCACCCATCAGCTTTCATTTACTTGGCTGTAGGTTTCTCATATATGCCCTTTAGCAAAGCAGACAGGCATATCAGTAGTAAGGTTTAATCATCAGGTTAGCAAGATTGCCTTCAGCCATTTTGCCAACAGCCGTGTAATATACTGCTGATTTTCAGCCCTCCTGAATATCAAAGTTCATGTCAAAGTTCATTAGCCCTCCATACATACACACACACACACACACACACACACACACGTATACATACATACACACATATACACACACACATACTACTGTTGGTCTTTGCCTCAAGCACTTTACTCTGAGGTTTGACAGTGTGATCAATGCTTCTTTGTGTCTGGATGTCTTGTTGTTCATCAGCTAATGTTGTTCATTATATTCCACAAATGAGTGAGATAATGTGATATTTATCGTCCTCTGACTGGCTTAATTTGCTTAGTGTAATGCTCTCCAAGTCCATCCATGCTGTTTCAAATTATAAGAGTTCATTCTTTGTTACAGCAGTAGAGTATTCCATTGTATAGATGTTCCACAGTTTATTCATCCGTGCATCTGCTAATGGGCATTTAGACTGTTTCCAAATCTTAGCTATTGTAAATTGGGCTGGTATGAACATACAGTTGCATATATCTTTTCTGATTGGCCTTTCTCATTTCTTGGGATATATACCTAGAAGAGAGAACACTGGGTCAAAGGGGAGCTCCATTTTTAATTTTTTAAGAAAATTCTATATGATTTTCCACAGTGGTTGCAGCAGTCTGCATTCCCACCAGCAGTGCGCAAGGGTTGCTTTTTCTCTGCATCTTCACCAGCACTTGTGGTTTGTTGATTTTTTTCTGACAGCTATTCTGACAGGTGTGGATGGTACCTCATTGACATTTTGATTTGCATCTCTTGGACTGTTCGTGCCTTTGAGCATTTTTCGTATGTCTCTTGGCCTTTTATAGGTCTCCTTTTAAAAAGTGTTAATTTAGGTCCTTTGCCCATGTTTTGATTGGATTGTTTATCTTCCTATTGTTAATTTTTTGAGTTCCCTGAAAACTTTGGAGATTCAACACTTATCTGAGATACCATTGACAAATATGTTCTCCCTATGCAGTGGGCTTTCCGGTTGTTTTCTTCAGGTTTTTGTTTGGTGTGCAGGTTTTATTTTGACGTAGTCCACTTGTTTATTTTCCCCTCTGTGTGCATTGCCTTTGGAGCTGTATCAATAAAGATACTGCGAAGACATATCTGATATATTGCTACATAGGCAATCTTATAAGTTTTTTTTTTTTATAGATTCTCATCTGATGTTTAAGTAGATCCATTCTGAGTTTATTTTTGTGAATGGTGTAAGTTGGAGGTCTAGTTTCATTATTTTGCATGTATCTTTCTAATTTTCCTAACATTTATTGAAGAGACTGTCTTGACTCCATTGTATGCTCTTGCCTCCTTTGTAAATTAATAATAGAGCGTAATGACTTGGGTCCACTTCTGGGTTCTCTGTTCTGTTTCAGTGGAGTATATGTCTTTTCTAGTGCCAGTAGCAGGCAGTTTTGAGAATGGTGGCTTTATAATATAGCTTAATATCTGGTATTGTGAGCCCACCAACTTTTTTCTTCTTCCTCAGACTATTTTTACTCCATTTGAATTTTTTCGAGGATTTTTTTGTGTCTGTGAAATATTCTGTTGGTATATTAATGGAGATTACAATGAATCTATAGATTGCTTTGGGTAGTATGGACATGTTAATGAAGTTAAGGCTACTAACCCATCAACATGGTATATGAATCCATTGGCTGATATCTTTATCTCCATTTCAATGTCCTGTAGTTTTCCAAGTGCAGTTCTTTTACTTTCTTTATGAATCAATAAAAATGTACAGTTTTTAATTATAAACCTTGTTTTCTATCAAAATTACTTCTTGCGTGAATTGTGGGACACCCTTTACTTAGGCGACTCCTGTGAAAGGGCCATTTGACCCACAAAGGGGTCGCAACCCACAGGTTGAGAACCGCTATTCTAAAATGTCAATTAAATCTAATGGATCCAGTGTGTCCTTTAGAGGCTCTGCATCCTTGTTATTTTTTCATATGGAAGATCTATCCAGTGATGTCAGAGGGGTGATAAAAGTCCCTTACTGTGACTATCCTTTTGTCACACTCTCTGTTAAAGTCTTCTAGAATTTTTGTTTGTTTTGATATTTTGTTTGTTTGTTTGTTTGAGTTATATATATATTGAGGTGCTCCTATGTTGGCTGAATATATGATTACTAGGGTTATATCGTCTTGTTGGTTGGTCCCTTCAGTATCATGCAGTGACCTTTATGTCTCTTGTGATGGCCTTTATTTTAAAGTTTATTTTTTCTGGTATGCGTATTGTTACTTTGGCCTTTTTTTTCTTTTCCATTTGCATGGAAATTTTTCCCATTCCTTCACTCTCATCCTGTGTGTGTCTTTTGTTTTGAGATGGTGCTCCTGTAGACAGCATATACTTGCATCATGTTTCTGTATCCATTTTGCTCCACTACACCTTTAGATTGGAGCATTGACATATTTACATTTAGGGTTATTATTCATAGGTATTTATTTATTTCTTTCCATTTCGTTTCTGTGTGGCTAAGTTTCTGTCTCTGTTTCTCCTTCTCATTACAGCAATCTCTGTAGCATTTCTTGTAAAGCTGGCTTGGAGATGATGTACTCCTTCAGCCTTTTTCTGTCTAGGAAGCTCTGTATTTGACCATCTATTTTGAATGAAAGAATTGCCAGATATAGTAATCTTGGTCTCAGATCCTTGCTTTCCATTAATTTGAGTACTTCATGCCATCTTCTTCTGGCATGTAGAGTTTCTGATGAGAGATCAGGAGTCAGCCTTATGGGAACTCCTTCATAGCTAACAGTTTTCTTTTATCTTACTGCCTTGAAGATTCTCTCTTTGTCTTTAATTTTTGGCATTTTAATTATGATGTGTCTGGGCAGGGGTTTGTTTGGGTACTTCTTCTCTGGGGTTCTCTTTGGCTCTTGATCTTGTGTGGGATTTTCCTTTACCAGGTTATGTAAGTGTTCTGCCATTGTTTCTTCAAAGACCTTCTCTATGCCTTTCTCCCCTCCTGCCTCTTTTGGCACACTGGCTATTCTAATACTGTTATGTAAGTGGCCCTCCTGTTTGTTTGTTTGTTTGTTTTAAATCTTAATTTTTCTGTCTTTTTTTTATTGGGTGATATTTTTGACTCTGTTCTAAATCAGTGATTGGATCCTCAGCTTTCCCTAATATCTGCCTATTCCTTCTAATGAGTTCTTTATTTGTATTATGTCATTTTATATCTTTTTTTTTATTGGGTGATATTTTTAACTCTGTTCTAAATCAGAGATTGGATCCTCAGCGTTCCCTAATATCTGCCTATTCCTTCTAATGTGTTCTTTATTTGTATTATATCATTTTATATCTCCTTTTCGTAGTCACTATATCTTTTTATATGCTGTTGAGCTCTTTTACCTTCATAACTCTGAAGTCTGATTCAGATAAATGTCTTCTCTGTGCTTCATCTCTCTCAATATCTGGAGAATTCTCCAGTTCTCTCATTTGAGGATTGTTTATTTATTTCCTCTTTCTGGCTTTCTGTGTGGGTTTGTGGTGACAAGTTAGGTAGACCTGTCTGCCTATCAGTCTCTAGTGCAGAATATTGTTAAAGGATGTTTCTGACTAAGTAGGTCAAGCAAAGACTCAAAGCCTCCAGAGTCCTCCTCTGTCTATAGACTGATAGGATTCCAACTTAACTTGCCTCCAAGGCAATGGTCCTCAGGTTATAGCAAGAGTTTGTTTCAACAGGGTGGGGCAGTTGCCTCTGTGTGTAGGTTTATTGTTATTTATAATCTCTTAAGTGTCCTCAGGGCAAGGTGTTTCCCAGTAGTGTGTGTTAATTGCCTCTTTTCCAGGAAAGGCAAATGTCTGCATGGGAAAGATTTTCTCTGCTGCATGAGGAAATGACTCCTCCCAGGAAACTTGAAGTGTCTGTCTTCTGTGCTGGAATCCTTGACTCCCCAGCTCTGACTTTTTCCTTCACAGCTCCAGTCCACTTCACCCTCCCTTTGCCAGGGCACAAGCTGTGTGGCTCCACAGGGAAATTTGTGCGCTGGCTCTTTAAGAGGATACCTGAAATTCTAGCTGTCTCTCCCTGGCAGACAGTGCCCTGCTGCTATTCACATCCACAGGTTATATGGGTACCCTCCTCAGTTCTGGTGCTCTCTGCTAGGAGGCCCAGCTTGGGGATTAGACCCAGAGTTCTCAGTGGCAGTCCTCCACAGCTGAGATATCTCTCCGAGACTTCAGTTGCTTTCTGTGGGTGTCAGGCCTGCCCCTTCCAGCCTCCTCTCCTCCTACCAGTGTCTAAGTGGCCTCCACCTTCGGTCCTCGGTATCAGGGTTCTCTCCTGTGAGTTTTCCATTGATTATTCAGGAAGTTGTTCTGTATTTTAGTTGGAATATCAGTTTGTTCCTGGGAGCATGTCCCTGCAGCATCCATGATTCTGCCACCATTCTTTTAAATATTAAAACTCTAAAGGTTTTGAAATAACAAAATTTTGCAATATTTATTTGAGTTTGACTCGAATGAAAAAACAAAGGACAGATTTGAATCTATTAATTAAATAAGTCTTTGTTAATTTTATTGGAAATATATCCATAAAAATGTGAAGGTATTACTAAACTAAGAAATGCTAAGTATTTAACTTACCACCTAAAATTTAAGGCTTCCAAGAGTTAAAAGTTCAAATTAAATTGGGAGAAATTATGTGCTCGTAATGATACAATGCATAAAGTTTAGAAATTCATTATCAAGAAAAATAATTCATGTGATTTCTCTGGAAAAACTTAGTAGTACAAAATATATTGTAGTCCTTATGTGTACTATGTGTGGTAAAATGTCAACCTAGGATATACTATTTTATTGGACTGATTAAAAAAGTGGATTAATTCTATGGTCTGAACCAAATTTTTAATATAAAAACCAGTTTAAATTTTATTCATCTATTTTAGAATAATTACAATAAATGTATAATGTAATGTTTGGGTTACACATGTTTGTGATAGTCTTTCCATGTTAAATTTCAAGACTTTAACCAAGAGATAGCTTTGAAACTTTTCAAGTGCCCTGGAATAATTCAAGGGTTTTCTCTCTTCTTAAAAGAAATATTTTAGGAAAAGAAATATTTTCAAACCAAATTACCCCGATCTAATATACTTGAAATCACTTGAAGCTTCATCAAATAAAAATTAATAACTGTGTTCTCTTTACATGCACGTATTTTAAATGTTATAAAAGTTTCACCCTCTAAGGGAGGGCAGGACAAAGTTGCTGAATACTTCTTAAGCAACATCGGACTATTCAGCAGCAGAATTTTAAGATGGGAGCCCTGACAGCCTGATCTTTAGATAACCCGGGGGTAGTGCAACATCTGGACTTCATAGGTCAAATGTATAAGTTTACTTACTTTGCTTTCTCAATAAAGATGCATACTTTAGTCACTTAACAAATTAGCTTTTTACAATATAATCAAATTCTCATATAAACTCAGTTATATGAGAAGCAGATATTTTATTAGCAATTGGTTCTAACACAGTCCAGAGTAAAATATCTGTACCTATACAAATGAGCACTATCCAAAAGAATGATGTTTAAAAGTAAATTTTAACCTTAATAGAAAGGAGAAATTTTAAAATCTCTCCTGCTACTATTTACAAGGTAAATAAAAAGTAATTATTCGAGCATTAAATCTCACCATTAATAAGACACCATAAAAAAAAAGAGTTACTTTTACTTAATCTGTATGCATTGCACAATTGGCCAGCATACCTCTCTCTTATTGGTATTTCTTAAAAGGAACCAAGTTTGTAGCTCTATTTAAAAGAAAGAAAAATGTTTTTAAAAGAGACTCCCTAAATGTGGCCTAGAAATTACTCTGGAAGAAAAAACAGGAGCAGATTCCCTTCAAATATCTAGAAAACTGTAATTAAAAATAAATTTATTAGGCCTCATAAAGAAAAGTAAACAATTTTCATTTTGCCTCCGTAAACAACGCTTATGTCCATATACTCAAAGACTGATAGCAAAAACCCTACTAGTGTCATTTGCTGTCCCCAGCCAATGACAAAGGAAGTTAGGAAATAAGCCTTGTTTTAGACTGATTTAAATTAGCAAATGAAAATCAAAGAATATTCAGGGGAACTTAGTTGGAATAGGCAGAAACCTATTCCTGGAGCAGTCACTGTTTTTACTGATAGTTCATCTCATGGTAAAGCTGCTTATAATGCAAAGAATTCAGACGAAAGTAATTCACACCAGTCATACTTCTGTGCAAAGAATAGAATTAGAAACAATCAAGGCTGACTTGCAGGATTTCCAAAACCCTCTTAATATTATCTCTGATCTGCCTATGCTGCTGGCCTGGTAAACAGAACTGCAACTACTGAATTTAAATGGCTGTGATCGACGCCTATCTATACTATTTGAACAAGTCCTGGTCCTTTAACAAAAGGAAATGCATACGCCTATCAATTAGTTATTTTATTAAACAGGCCAGGGGAATCTCATCAACTTTTACATCAGCCTGCCAAACAGATTATCAAGAAATGTCCCTCTTGCATGTTATATCTGCTACAAGAGCCTCTAAATCCCATTTTGAAAAACAAAAGTGGGGGAATAGTGAAGAAATCTCCTATAAGTAGACCACACCAAGCCTTAATTACTTTAAATTTTTCCCTTGTAATGCTGATGGCAAGACACCCATAGAATTACAGTGGTGTCAGAATAAGCCAAAGCAAAATGGTCTGGTTAAATGGAAAGATACCGAGTCTAGTTTATAGAAGGGTCCCTTTATTAACCTTTGGTCGAGGATATACTTGTGTGTTTCCATAAAACTCCTCCAAGGCTGTGTGGTTCCTGAAACATGAATCTGAGAGAGGAACTGACCAGACTACTGCAACCACAGATAGCATGGCCCCAAGCAAAACACTGAGGAGTCAGAGGAGACACGTCCAGAGATGGGGGATGGTGAAGACGCCTTTCCATGCTAGCACTCATCATCGGTGCATTGGTGCAGGTTGCCCATGACAAAGCCAAAAAAGTGCAGACCTACACTGCCATTTCTCACCATTTGTCCACCATCCAGAACTTGAACATCATTGCTGTCATGTCACAAGCTAACACTGACTGGTAAAGGTGCTGGAAGCCAGTCCATCCTTGCTGCTTGACACAGTCGCTGCCGGATAGAAACATCTGCACAGCATATGTGTCAAGGGGCCTGGCCTATATAGCATACTGTTCTTAATATGTTTGCTCCCCTTAGGGCTGTGTGTTTTAACCGAGGTCACCTCTCCGATAGGTTGTTTCCCCAGGTAGGGATTTTTCCATGAAGTTAGGGAGGGGATGAAACTCCTTAACTAAGTGCCAGGCGGGTAGTTAATCACTTTAACTACAAACAATCATGCTTAAGCTACATAATCTTTACTCCCTGGAATGGAGATAAGAAACGCCCTAACCTTTGTAATAGAAATTGACAGGATTAAAATCAACTGGTATAAATATGGATGTAACAAGACAATAAACAGCAGAACCTCTCTGGAGATCCAGACCAGAACTTGGCTGGAGATCCTGGCTGGAGATCCTGGCTAGGCTGCTGATCAACTGAACACTGTCTCTGTGTCCTTCCTTCTTCGCCGACTCCGTCTACGCCTTTGGGAACCCCTGGACCTGCTGGGGTTGGAGCCTGGCAGAAAGGGATCCATAAAAAACTAATGGCCCCAAAAGAAGCCTACTATGAATGAATTCCTTAAATTCCTGACAATAATATTTAGAAGGACATGAAAGGACTCAATCCTATTCATCGAATCTCCCTAAGTTTCCTTTTTAGAGTAACCGCTATTGTCTTTCTTTCTTGTTCTTCTATGTTTGCTTCCAGTTTTAAGATGCAGAATGAAAAGTCTTAAAAGGATCTGAGCCCAGCTAATGGCATACACCTTTCTAAATTAATTAAGAAAGCAAAAAGGGGGAAATGTTGGTGAGCAAAGACCAACAGTAGTGAACATATCAATGCGAGAATCCTATAGAAGGCGAATGAACTTTGATATTCAGCATGGCTGAAAATCAGCATTTTGTTACCCTGCTGTTGGCAAAGTGGCTGTAAGCAACCTCCTACCATGATAATACTTTTATTGTTCACCAAACTTTACCATTGATATGCCTGTATGCTTTGCTAAAGGGCAAATGTTTATTTAAGTAAATAAAAACTGATGGGTCCTGGGTTTCAGAGAGCCTCCTTACTAGAGAGAAATGTCTTCACCTGGCTCCCCCATGCCTTCTAAATATGTAATTGTTGTCTAGTGTATTCCTTTCAGTTCATACACTTTTCCAGTTCCTGAATCTTTGCTGCAAAAGGTTGCTGCAGGGAAGGTAGGGAAAGGGGGGGTTAGAGAGATCAACTAAAGGACTTGAGGCATGCATATGAGCCTGACTAATGGACACTGACACCAGTGGGGGTGATGACATGAGGAGGAGGTAGGAGGGACAAATGGGGGATACGGACACATATGTAATACCTTAATCAATAAAGAAAAAATAGCCCTAGCTGGTTAGGCACTGTGGATAGATTATTGTTCTCCAGGCTGAAGGGTCCCAGGTTCAATTCCGGCCAAAGACACCTGTCTGGGTTGTGGGCTTGTTCCAAGGTGTGAGGCGTGCAGGTGGCAGAGAATCAATGATTCTCATGCATCATTGATGTTGCTATCTCTCTCCCTCTCCCTTTCTCACTGAAATCAATAAAAAATATTTCAAAAAATAAAAGAATAAAAAGATGAATAAAATAGAGCCAGAGTAAAAAATATATGTTTTAGAATATAATAAAAAGGAATCCTATCATTTTCAGATATTTAATAGTTCCTACAACTTTTGTGATAAAATAGGTTTGCACTGTTTTGGTAATATTATATTTAATTTTTTTCCTTAACATATTAATGTTTATTGCATGTAACACTATATTATAAAAGACTAATATGCAAATTGTCCCTTCAAACAGGAGTTTGACCAGGAGATCCACCATGGGGTGGGACAGACTGGCTAGCAACGCGGGCTGCACCCTCCAGGTAGCCCCACACTGTTCTGTCCGCACCCCCCCCCTCCGCCCCCACAATGATCGAGGACCCACCAGCCAGTAATCTACCCACAGCTCCTTCGCCTGGCCTTCATCTTCCCCCATCTGATCCCCAACTCGATCGGCGTGGGGCCAGCCAGCCAAACACCTGTATCCCCTCCCCCTGGACAACCTTCATCTTGCACAAACTCTGCAATAACACTTTAGAAAATTTCCCGTGAAATGTCACTCACCTAATTATCACAAATGGACACTAAGTCTTTGAAATTGGGAAAACTAGTTAATATGAAACCAACTTTTCCTGCTACAGATATATTGAAATGAATACACTTTCCTTTCATAGTCAGTCAAATAAGTAAATAGTTAAATTAATTAAAAGACAACTCCCTGAAAATAGCTCATCAACATTTTTATTCATGTTTTATATACCTCATGTACAAGAAAGAAGACAGAAAGACCAATAAAATTGGTGAATCAGTGGTTTGTAGCCTTCTTCTGAGTCAGAGACCCCTTGGTGAATCTATTTAATACCATAGACATTTCTCTTATGTAGTTTCCAAATGGAAAGTTTTCTACATCAAACGTAGGTACAAGATCGTCTTATCAAATTAATAATAAAGATTATTATTTTACACAGTACAGGGTTGCACATTCCTATACTCAAAACTAGTATTTCAAATCCAATTCTAAATAATGAAGTGTGTGTCCTTGATGTTTATATAGTTAGACTAACTTTTATTTCAGTGGGATTTTTCCAAGGTGAACTGATGTCCTTTTCCCAGACGAAAGAAGGGTACATTCAGAACAAATTCTTAGTAGTTCAATAAGAATGAATCTTCACTTTAAACCTACATGACTTCCTGTTCCCAAAGTGTCACATTCTAACATAAGATCAATAGAATTGAGTTCTTCAGAGAACAGTTGAAGTGACTACAGGCAAACTGTAATGCTAAAATAGACTGAATTTAGCTTGAGGTTTAAATCGTATCCCTGTAAGGTCATTAGGAGTGTTTCACACATTACATATTGCATTCATTATTAGAAGTGCTATACCTCTTTAGCAATTACAAATCATATTGATCATCAGTATACATTCTCAATCTAATGAATGGTATCCTTTCTTTTGCTTTGAATGATATGAATGAAATTGAGGTGTATCTCTTCATTCAATGTTACTGTTTTCACATAATTAAAGGTTTCATGCTCATATTATTTTTTAATTTTTAAAAAACATTTGAGTTACTGACAGTAACTTTATGAATTTAAAGTTATTGAATTTATGGAAGTTAATATGATCACATAGGCACTCTTTATTGAATTTATGGAAGTTAATATGATCACATAGGCTTCAGGTACACAAGTCTATGATACCTCATTTGCATATTGCATTATGTGTTTACCTAAGTCAGGTAAAAACCATGGAATTGGGCAGGAAAGTTTGCCACACCTCTGAGCCCAGAAAGGATATAAGCACCCCTATGTTCATAGCAGCACAATTCACCATAGCTAAGATCTGGAAACAGCCGAAGTGCCCATCAGCAGATGAATGGGTTAGAAAACAGTGGTACATCTACACGATGGAATACTATGCTGTTGTAAAAATGAAGGAATTCTTGCCATTTGAAGCAGCATGGATGGAACTGGACAGCATTATGGTAAGTGAAATAAGCCAGTCAATGAAGGAAAAATACCACATGATCTCACTCATTTATGGATAATAAAGACCATTATAAACTTATGAACAAAAATAGATACAGAGGCAGAGCAGCTTCGAACAGACTGTCAAACTGCATCGGGAAGGTCGGGGAGGGTTGGGGGGCAGGCGGGGAGAGTAAGAGATCACCCGAAAGACTTGTATGCATGCATATAAGCATAACCCATGGACATAAGGCACTGGGAGTTAGGGGAGGCCAGGGGATTGTCAGGGCGGGGAAGAAAAAGGAGACATATGTAATACCCTTTGTAATACTTTAAGCAATAAAACAATTTAGAAAAGAGAGAAAAAAGAAATCTCAAAGTAAAGGTCATAAAAAAGAGATAAGACCGATTGCTATGATGTGCTCTGACACCCAGGGAGTAGACTCTCAATGCAAGAGCTGCCCTTGGGGATCAGTGAGCTCCCACAGGGCAGCGCCATTCAGCTGGATCCTGTGCTGACGACTGGCAAGGGGAGCAGCAGTGGCAGGAATCTCTCCCACCTCCACAGAGGCGCTAAGCATGTTTGGCAACTGGGATTAAGCCTAAGCCATCATTCGGACATCCCCTGAGGTCTCCCAGGCTGCCAGAGGGTGAGGGATTCCGTCAAGTGTACAAAGTTCATTCACTGGGCCTCTTATATTGCTAATAAACTACAATAAGATATAACAAAATTCAAATACTTGGAGGCTAAGTAGTCTTTTATTAAATAAATGGAGGCCCAGGGTATGAATTCCTGTATGGAAGCAGTCTGGTCGGCCTCCCCAGATGGGGGCACATGGGGCCAGGCCTGCAGTGGTTAGTGGCCATTGGTGGTTAACCAGAAGGCCATGCCTCCAATCATGGCGTTAGCGCATATAGGGGGTATGGCTGACCAGGGGAAAGGCTGTGAGTGGTTTGCTTATCAGTCCTGCCCCGAATGGGGGATTGGGGGCAGATGGGAAGCAAGCCTGGTCAGGGATATGGCCGATTGGGGCCCAGATAAGGCTGGTTGGCTGCCGCAATGCAAGTCATAGCCAACAGCTATTCTGGACATTCTGCCATTCCGGTCACAGGGCTTTTATGTACAAAGATAGATAACTGGGTTACCGAAGAGATTAAAGAAGAAATTAAAATCATCCTGGAAGTAAATGAAAATTAAAAATAAAAGTCCAAAATCTATGGGACACACTGAAAGTAGTCCTTAGAGGGAACTTCATAGCATTACAGGCCTAACTCAAAGAACAAGAAAAACAGTTAACAAATTATCTAACCCCCACAACTTAAAAAGTTAGAGAGAGCAACAAGCAAAGCCCAAACTGAGCAGCAGGAAGGAAATAATGAAGATCACAGCAGAAATAAATGACATAGAGACCAAAAACCGCACAAAAGATTAATAAAGACATGAGCTATTTCTTTGAAAGGATAAAACAGATTGACTAAGCTCTAGCTAGGCTCACCAACAGGACCCCAGTAAACAAAATCAGAAATGAAAGAGCAAAATAGCAAAAGACCCCACAGATATAAAAAGGATTGTAAATAAATACTATGGACAACTCTACTCCAACAAACTGATCAACCCTGAAGAAATGGACATATTCCTAGAAAAATACAATCTTCCTAAACTCAGTTAGGAAGAATAAAACATAGGACCACGCCAATAACTACTCAGGAAATTCAAGCAGTCACAAAAATAACTTGCAGCAAACAAAAGCCTGGGCGAGACGGCTTCACAGGGAGTTTTACCAAGTGTTCAAAGAAAAACTAATACCTTCTTCCTCAGACTATTGCATAAAATTCAAAGGAAGTACCATTTCAAATGGTTTCTATGAAGCCAGCATTACTCTAATCCGAAAACCAGATAGAGAAAATACAAAGATAGTAAAATGCAGGCCAATATATCTCTGATGACCATAGATGTTGCAATCCTCAACAAAACTCTAACAAATCCAATGCAACATTACATTGAAATGAGCATATACCATGCCAAAGCGGATATATTCTGGGGAAGTAGGATGAGTCAACATCCAGAAATCAATAAATGTGATGCATCACATAAACAAATTGTCAGAGATTCATATCAATTGGTGCAGGAGAAGCACTTGACAAAATCCAACACTCAATTTTGATAAAAACTCTAAGCAAACTGGGCATAGAGGGATCATACCTCAACATTATAAAAGCCTTATGTGACAAAACTACAGACAACATCATACTCAATGGGCAAAAACAATTACTCTAAGAAGAGGAACAAGACAGGGATGCCCACTCTCACCACTTCTGTTTGACAGAGTACTGGTAGTGCTAGGCAATGTGATCAGGCAAGAAGAAGTCAAACAAGGCATGCTAAGTGGAAAAGCAAAAGTGAAACTGTCAAAATTCTCAGATGGTATTGAGCTGTCCATAGAAATACCTAAAGATTCCATCAAAAAAACTATGAGATTTAATAAATGAATTTGGCAATGTAGCAGGGTACAAAATTAACACCCAGAATTCTATGGCTTTTTGATACACGGATAATGAACTCAGAAAGAGAAACAAAAAAAAAAAAAAATGTCATTTGCCAGTGCAACAAAAAATTAAGAAGACTAGGAATAAACTTAACTAAGCAGGCAAAAACCTGTTCTTGGAAAACTCCAGGAAATTGAAAAAAGTGATAGAGGAAGACTAAAGCAAATAGAAGAACATACCATATTCATGGTTTGGTACAATCAACATCAATAAAATGTTCATAGTCCCCAAAACAATGTACAGTTTTAATGTATTCCCCCTTAAAATATCAATGGCGTAACTCACAGACCTAGAAGAAAGTTTCCAAAAATTCCTATGGATTTAAGAAAAGACCCCAAAGAGTTACAGGAATCTGGACAAAGAAGAACAAGGTTGGAGGGATCACAATACCAGATATCAAGCTATATTACAAAGCCACCATTCTCAGAACTGCCTGTTACTGGCACTAAAGCAGACATAAAGACCAATGGGACAGAACAGAGAACATAGAAGTCAACCCTAACCATTATGCTCAATTAATATTTGACAAAGGTGGCAAAAACATAGAATGCAGTCTTACAGTCTCTACAATAATTGGTGTTGGAACCTGGATGGCAGTCAGGCCTAGGCAGGTCGGGGTAGGTGGGGCCGCGGGGTGGGGTGGGGTGGGGTGGGGCTGGGCAGCTGCGCACTGAGATAGAACTCTGCTGACACAGGCACTGCACTGGAGACTCTTGCCCTTCCCGCGGGGTCTGGGGCCTCCCAGCAGGGCCCCATGGAGGACCTTAGCCTGGACAGCTGCAGAGAGGAGGACGCGGCGCCAGCCGCCAAGGGGTGGCCCGAACCCCCGGCCCGGGTGCAATTCCGCGTGACAAGGTTCATCATGGAGGCAGGTGTCAAGCTAGGGATGCAGTCCATTCCCCTCGCCACCGCCTGTGCCATTTATCATAAGTTCTTCTGCGAGATCAACCTGGACGCCTATGACCCCTACTTGGTCGCCATGTCTGCCCTTTACGTGGCTGGCAAAGTGGAAGAACAGCCCCTGCGAACCCGTGACATCATCAACGTGTCCAACAGGTACTTCCACCCGGGCAGCGAGCCCTTGGAAATGGACTCCCTATTGTGCGTGATCCGGGACAGCATTGTGCAGTGCGAGCTCCTTGTGCTGCGGGTACTGCGCTTCCAAGTCTCCTTTCAGCACCCACACAGGTACCTGCTCCACTACCTGATTTCTCTCAAGAACTGGCTGAATCCTTACAGCTGGCAACGGACCCCCATCTCCGTCACTGCCTGGGCCCTGCTGCGGGACAGCTACCGCGGGGGGCTGTGCTTCCGGTTCCAGGCTCAGCACATAGCGGTGGCGGTGCTCCACCTGGCCCTGCAGGTCTATGGGGTCCAGGTGCCCGCCGAGGCCAAGGCCAAGAAGCCATGGTGGCAGGTGTTTAGTGGCGACCTTATCAAGCCAATCATTGATAACATTGTGTCTGATCTCACTCGCATTTATACCATGGACACAGAGATCCCCAAAGGTCCTGGCCCAGGTCTGCCCAAAGAAAAGCCTGGGACGCTCAGCTGCCAGGGGAGGGTGCCACCACATCGCCATGACGGCCGGTCCCCAGAGCACTGGGTGGGAGGACTGGCTTTGTGCTGCTGGAAACAGGCCTGTGAAGGCGTTGACATGCTGCCACTTTGATTCTCAGGCTTTGACTGTGCCTGACAGCCATGGTCCAGATGGTGATGGGTGCTGCACCTACCGCGGGCAGGAGCAGGCTGCGGGCAGCTCTGAGGCCTCCAGGTCTGCTTTTGTCCTTTGAAAGGACACAGACTACAGCAGAGGTTTGGGATCAGTGGAAGGAAAATCAAAGAACGGATGGGACTGTGCCCCAGGGGATTTTTTTAAAGGCAAGATTTAGAGAAAGTATGACTCAAATAACATAGAGGACATTTTATTTTGTTTCATTAAAGATATTACAAAGCCAAAATAAAAAACATAATAATTATTGGTGTTGGACTTTTAGCACAGATACATGCAAAAAAGTTAATCTAGACCACCGAATTACACCATACACAAGTATAAACTAGGAATGAATAAAGGATTTAAACGTAAGTGGGTAACCATGAAAATCTTAGAAGAAGACAAAATATCAGGAATCTGTCTCAGCAATACCTTTACTGATACAGCTCCTAGAGCAATGGAAACTGAGGAGAAAAGAAACCAATGGGATGATCTCAAATTAAAACACTTCTGTAGAGAAGGAGAAGCCAACAAATACAAGAACAACAACAACAACAAAACAAGGAAGTACACTGCCTGGGAGAAGATATTTTCCAATGTTATGTCTGATAAGGACCTATTCTCCAAAATTCATACTGAACTCATCCAATTAAACAAAAGGAAGATCAACATCCCAGTAAAAAACTGGGCACCACCAGTACGAAGGCCCCCTCTGACTTATGGTGGTCCAGTCCCTGTGATGATTATTACAGCCACAGAGGAGATGGGTATGATGGGGGCACGGCAATTACTGCAACAGCCAATGGGACACCCCTGTAAGAGGTCCTGAGTGTAGTGCAGGTGGCAATTACAGGATACACCATGTATGCAAGAGAGAGTGAATCATGCAGTACAGTGGCTCACCTTATTGGGCTCAGGGAGTCAGAGGGGGAAGCTGCTGTGACAGAAGAATTAGACACTGAAATTGAAAATGATAAGGTACCAACAAAATTTTATTGTAAAGAATTTGGCTTCTGTTATTTAAGAATGACTAAAAGGAAATGGTAGGTTTGGGGGAAGCATCAAGAATTGTTTGGAAAACCAAGATGGTGGCATATGTTAACACTGGAGATTGCTGCCTTGAACAACTACTTCAAAAAACAACTAAAAGATGGAACGGACATCATCCAGTACCACTGGAATTCTGGCTGAGTGGAAATTCTACAACTAGGAGGAAAGAGAATATCATATCTGGACTCAGAGGAGGTGCGGTGCTGTAGTGAAATACTGAGGTGCGGAGTGCACGCAGAGTGGGCTGGAGTCGGAGGGTGCGGTTGTTGGTTTCAATTGGGAGGGAGTTTCAGACTCTGAGCTCCAGATCCGGGCGAGTCTCTAGGGACACAGACTCAAACGGGAGAAGTGGGACTGTCTGGCTTTGGTCGGAACTCTAAGGCAGAGCCCCTAGGGATGGAACTGAGAGCAGCCATAACTGCTTGCTCTGACCCACCCTGTAGATCCCCGGGGACCTGCCCCAGCCAAGCCCTGCATAGAGGCATTTGCTGGATAGCCTCAGGCAAACGTTAGATTAGCACCGCCCTAGAAATCCATCACAGAAGCTCTCCCACTGCCGACACAGCGGACTCTCATAGCCAGTTAGCCTAGAGGTCAAATCAACCCTGGTATTGCCAACAACAATCAAGACTTAACAAGACTGCGCACAAAGACCACTAGGGGGTGCACCAAGAAAGCATAAAAAATGCGGAGACAAAGAAACAGGACAAAACTGTCAATGGAGGATATTGAGTTCAGAACCACACTTTTAAGGTCTCTTAAGAACTGTCTAGAAGCCTCCAATAAATGTAGTGAGATCCTCAAGAAATCTAATGAGACCCTCGATGTTATGATAAAGAACCAACTAGAAATTAAGCATACATAGACTGAAATAACAAATACTATACAGACTCCCAATAGCAGACCAGAGGAGTGCAAGAATCAAGGCAAAGATCTGAAATGCAAAGAAGCAAAAAACACCCAACCAGAAAAGAAAATGAAAAAAGAATCTGAAAATATGAAGATAGTGTAAGGAGCCTCTGGGACAGCTTCAAGCATACCAACATCCGGATTATAGGGGTGCCAGAAGAAGAGAGAGAGCAAGATATTGAAAACCTATTTGAAGAAATAATGACAGAAAACTTCCCCCACCTGGTGAAAGAAATAGACTTACAGGTCCAGGAAGCACAGAGAACCCCAAACAAAAGGAATCCCAAGAGGACCACACCAAGACACATCATAATTAAAATGCCAAGAGCAAAAGACAAAGAGAGAATCTTAAAAGCAGCAAGAGAAAGAAACTCAGTTACCTACAAGGGAATACCCATACGACTGTCAGCTGATTTCTCAAACAGAAACTTTCAGGCCAGAAGGGAGTGGCAAGAAATATTCAAAGTGATGAATACCAAGAACCTACAACCAAGATTACTTTATCCAGCAAAGCTATCATTCAGAATTGAAGGTCAGATAAAGAGCTTCACAGATAAGGAAAAGCTAAAGGAGTTCATCACCACCAAACCAGGATTCTATGAAATTCTGAAAGGTATCCTTTAAGAAGAGGAAGAAGAAGAAAAAGGTAAAGATACAAATTATGAGCAACAAACATGCATCTATCAACAAGTGAATCTAAGAATCAAGTGAATAAATAATCTGGTGATCATAATAGAATCAGGGACATAGAAAGGGAATGGACTGACTATTCTTGGGGGGGAAAGGGGTGTGGGAGATGCGGGAAGAGACTGGACAAAAATCATGCACCTATGGATGAGGACAGTGGGTGGGGAGTTAGGGCGGAGGGTGGGGCAGGAACTGGGAGGAGGGGAGTTATGGGGGGAACAAAGAGGAACAAATGTAATAATCTGAAAAATAAAGATTTAATAAAAAATAAAAAAAGAAAGAATTGTAGGTACCATTATGAAGTTTCAGGATTGGAGGCAAGGTTTGAATTATACAAGGTTGTATCATAAGTGCTGATTTAAATTACAATATACTTAAATGTTTAAATTTTACATATTTTATTGTTAAAATATTCAGAATATAAGCACAACGAACAGACCAACAGAGGCAAGACACTGGGAGTGGGTGACGAGAACAAGTGACTAGGAATAGGGGAGGCCCGGGGGAGGTCAGTAGAAAAAAAGAAAGAGACATATATATTACTTTTTGTAAAACCTTAAACACTAACATTACAAAAAATTTTCAGAAGAAAGTGCTCTGCAAATGGGATTTCTTGTCTGATTTTACTACACATAAAAGCAATGTGTTTGGATGGTGAGTTATATTCATGGCCCTAAATTTCCCAGGGTGTCTATGACCATAAGTGCATAAAGTCTTTGAAGTGAACTGCATACAAAATGAAGCAGTGTGTTATTTCGTCATGGCATGCTGCCCTGTTTTCCAGTTAGGGAGGGTAAACAAATGAGGTATTCTCCTTGGAAAACCTAAATGGATAAAAGGATTGAAGAACCTCTGACAAGGTTGAAAACAAGGATTTCTCTAGTTCTGTGGCCCACACTTCACACCCTAAGATACTGATAAGGCGCAGGCTTCCCCCACTGGCCCCAGGAGGAAGAAAAGACCTTGGGGAAATAGGAGATGGTGGTGAGCAGCAATAGGGCAATGCGGCGTGGAAGCACAGCAGCCTAGGCCTCGGCATGAGGAAGATTCAGAGACACGAGTATAGGAAGAACATGTCATGCCAGCTCCTGTTGAGGGGCTGGTGGCAAGGCCTGAAGGTGCTGTGGGAGGCCTAGAGGGAGAGTTCAGAGGAGTGGCTCATGTAATCTGCATTTACTCTGAGTGACAGTGGACATGCACACTCCCTCCTCCTGACTGAGCGCCCCCGCCTGAACTGGAATTGCACTGCCCTTGTTGTGCTGGTAGTGCTGTCTCAGGCACACACCCTGCGGCACTGGTGTCACAGGCTGTATCCCTCGCAGCATCCAGGTGTCCCTGTGAGAGAAAAGTAATGGCCCAGGAGGGAGCCTGGCAGCACACCGGGGGAGAGCCCAGGCAGGCCCTCCTCACCCGTCCTGTCTGCTCACTGGGGGCCATCGTCCTCTCATAGTTCTCCAGGGGATTGAGCCACAGGTCCTTGCTGATGATCTGGTAGGGCAAACAGGAGACCACAGGGACCAGAATAGAAACGCAAGCAGCAGGCAGACACAGGAAGCTGTATGCTGACATGGCCAGTGACATCCCACCACAGCAATCCTGCCAGATTCTGCCACACTGCGGTCAGAGAACCAGTAGAAGAAGCTGGCGCTGCTGTCCTGGAGCCTGTGGCTGTAGGCTTCTCATTCACAATGCTGGTACCACTGAATTGGAGTGGCACGGGACACCCTGTATCCTGCAGGAGAGGGGTATGTGAAGCTGGGCACATTGCCTTACATCCCTGCCCACCACCAGCTGAAGCCCATGCAGGGAGCCTCCTGTTACTTGTGAGGGTGATGAGATACTCCTTCACAATCACATGGTTGTGGAAGTAGGGGTTGCTGCAGAAGTACAGGCTAATGGTGCAGCAACCCCAGGGATGCCTGACTTCCCTCACCTGCAGAAGGAAAGTGGATCCAGGGAGTGAAATCACAGCCCAGTGCTCCCGCATGTAGCTCTTTTCAGGGACAGGCCACTTACCCACCTGCCCTCCACCACTCCATGGAGCAGGTGGACTGACCTTCAAATTGATCATGTGGCCAAGGATGTTTTCTTCTTGGACCCTAATCATTGCCGACAACTCTGGGTGGTTGACAAACTGCTTTGGGTCAAGCAACCTGCACCTTGGAAGCTGGGCATGGACCAGCTAGAAAGAGCAGCCTGGCCTGGCCTCTCCTTCCCTTAAGGCCACTCCTTCTCCATCAAGGGCAGAAAGGGGCACAGCACCACTCTGTTTCCTGACAGACCCTGATGCCCACCAGATTGTTTTGTGCTGAGGGCTTGACAGGCTACACATCACACATTCCTGCTTCTGACTGAGGAATTGGACATAGAGACGGCCTGTAAGGCAGCGTTAGTTAGTCCCAGAACAGCCCGTGCAACACAGCCCTGTCTGTGGGCATCAGCCCCTGGTGTATGCGTGCCTCTGCCTTGGAGCTCTGCCCCTGGACCCTCAGGTACTGCTTCTATGGTGCCTGTATAAGACAGAGGGTGTCTCCAGGGTCCTGGGCCAGACTGGGGCGCACTGCCCCTAGATTGTCCTCAATGTTTTTTTCTATGGGAATCATCCCCGCTTACAACGTTCTCCTGCACTGTCTCATGCTCCTTGTGATCCTGCTCCTCTACCCTTAAGGATAGAGCTGTGAGCCAGAACGCAGGGATGCGCCGGATATTGAGGCTTCTCCGTTTGAAATAGGGCTTGAGCCTCTGCCGAGTCCTGCACCTGAGCCGAGAGAAGGCCCTGCTGGCTTGCTCGTTCATGGGCTCCATCTCCAATTGAAGGGGCTGGAGCACCTCCAGAGGGGACCAGGTTAACTTGGCCCTGGGCCCTGACTGGGCCTGCTCCTGCTGCACTGGCTCCTCTTCTTCTGGATTTGCTTTGGCCTTGGACTGAGGCTCCACCTCTCCCACCTGTTCCACTGCCTCCATGGTGCACTTCCCCTCCCCCTGCAGGACAAACTGCTCCCCTGCAATTAATTGCTCCTCCATCCACCCATCCTCCTGGTGGTCACTCCCTTGCGGGTCACCTGGAGTGTGTGCCTCCAGCCTCAGCTCTTCACTCACCACCTCCTCCTGCCTCCCCACCTGCAGATGTGGGAAAACCTACTCCCCTGCCCACATGGCCTGCCATGGCCCCACCTGCAGAAGGCCCTCTGTCCACAGGACAAACTGAGCCTGTGCCTACAACTCCTCCCCCAGGCCTTCCTTGTCTTCCCCTTGCTCCTCACTCTGGGTTCCCTGCTGCACCTCACTCTCCTCTCCCTGCACACACTGCTCTGCAGCCACCCAGTCCTCCCCTGCACCCCACTCAAGATCTAGCCAAACTTCTTACCTGCATCCAACCTCAGCTCCAGGATCACAGCCTCCCTCACCTGCATGAAGTCCTCCCTCTCCAGCCCTATAGCTTTCCTCCAAACCTCCTGTGCCCTTGTGTCCTGGGTATCACCACTTTCCTGCACCGAGGTGAAGCTAAAAGCCTCTGGGCCATCCTGCTTGCCCTGTCCTTCCTGGTGCAATGGCCCTGGGGTGCACTGTGAGTCCTCAGGCGCCCTGAAGCTGAAGGCCTCCTAGTGGAACTGAGAGGAAGCGCGCTGCCCCCAGGAGCCCCTCTGTCTCCCAACACAGCCTGACTCTGGATGCCCCCTGGCTCTGAGACTGGTGCTGTGAAGGAGCAGGTGGTGCAGAGCCTGCTATGTCCATGCAAGGCGCTCGCTCACTGGTGCATGCATCCAGGCCCTGGTGTGCTGAGTGGGTGCACACTGGGCTCATGCACAGGCGCTGGTCATGTGAGCATGTGGTACAGAAGGCAACTGGCCAGGCCCAGCCTGCAGTCTCTGGATGGGCTCCTGAAAAGTCTCCTTCAATCAAGGGCAGGGCAGTGGGCGTCACCCTGCACAACTCCGCCCCTTAGTCACAGCCCTGGTGTATGAACCTGGCCCCTGCAGCCCCAGGTTCCTGAGGAAGCCCACCCACTTTCACACACCAAAATCCTCCCCAAAACCTGAGTGTGAAGACTGGAATGGAGAAAGGCACGCCAGGCCCCCACTTCAACAAAAGGCAAGTTTTGTTCATGTGATTGCCTCCTTTGGGAATGGGTTTCCCATTTCATTCTTGCTTGACAGGAAAATAAACTTTGTTGTGTTGAGGTTCCCCCTTCTAGAATGTTCGGATTGGCTTATGCGGTTGTCTGTGTACAAGGAAGGCTTTGGTCTACTGACAGAGTTTTGACCTTTTCCCTTTCCCAAGTGCAACCCAAGCAGGGTGCTGCAGTGCGCACCTGCCTCCATACACCCCAGGCCTTAGCACCCTCCCTGGCGTGTAACTCCTCTCCTCTGCCCCACACCCCACATCACTTCCATGCAAGTCTGCCCCACACAGGGAGGGTGGCTCTACCTGTAAACTTTCACGTTCACAGGACAGGCCCATGGCTTCTGTTGAGCAGTGCCTCCATCTTGAAAAGGCCAGCTGTCTTCTGTCTGACCATGGCATGTCTATGTGAGTGACCGCCCAAGCCAAGGGAGTTGAGAGTCTAAGAGACAGGATCTAAAGTCGCCCCCTGCACTCCTGCCCAAATTATAATACTTGTCATCAGAAGTCAGCCATTCTTCCTTCCTCCTCCCAGACAACACCCTGAAAGAAGGGAACAATATCAGAAGGCCTTCCGAGGCCTGGTGTCTCCTCTTCTGTAGCCCTGCCACTTTCCAGGCAGGCTGAAATGCTGGAGATGCTGCTCCCACAGCCCCTTGTGAGGTCTTTGCCCAATACTATTACATCTCCCTGCTACCAACAACGCAGAGTCAGCAACACCTTGCAAGCTTCTTTATGGTTCTTTCAGTGACACTCATGTTAGGTGGCATATGCTCTCTGACTCTTCCGCAGGCGATCCTTTTCTCCTCTTTTCCTCCTGTGTAAAGGGAATGGACAGAATCCCTCAGCCAACCTTGGTGTGTGCCCAAACACCACATCGTTTCGGTCCTTCGGGGCCATATTTGATGTTCTGCTCCCTCTCCTCTGAATCTGGAGTGTCCCCTTCTATACACACACACCCACACTCACAGACACTGGCATGCGCCTGAAGGTGTGTGGGGCCCCTCTGAAGCACATGTCCACAGTCAGTACACCGTGCCTTTTCCTGGCCTGTTTAACTTTCCTACCCCAGGACTTCAATAGTCTCGTCCAGATCCTGCTGCCATTGCCAACATTGTGGGCTCAGCTCAGCGGAACTGAGCGGTGGGTATAAAAACAAAGAAACGTGAATTAGAGGCACTGAAAACGGGTAAGGCATGGGAAGGTAGGACTCCACTGGAGTGGCAAGAGGCCTAAGTGGGTGGTGAAAGCACCTACAACAGGATTGCAGAAACATGATGAAGAACCATGTTTGTTGCCCAGGGCCCGAGGCCAGTCATCCTGAAAGCCATGGTGCTTACAGCGCCCCCATCTGCTTACATTCTGTGGGCACCAGGACTCCCAGTTTCCCTTTGCTGCTCTCACACACATTCCTGGTGCACTAGGGTACCTCCAATTTACCCAGGCCCGGTTTTCCACATCCACTTTTCTAAGGAGATTCACAGGGGCAACTACTCACCTTTTAATGCCCAGCAGGGGGGCTCCTCCTCTCCAACAGGTCCCCTCTGCAGCTCCCTCCTCTGGGTCCTGAGTCTGCGGGGTAGTACTGCAAAGGATTGGGCCACAGGTCCTCGCTGATGATCTGGGAAGGAACACAGGGAAGAGGGGGACCAGACCAGTCTGCTACTCTGCTTTTCAAGCACGTGGGGCTTCCACCATTACATTTTCTGACAGTGGCCAGAGCAGTATCAATCACCTCAGCAATCTTGCCTGACCCGGGCAGGGTATGTTCAGACAACCAGTTGAAGAAGCTGACGCTGCTTGTATCTCGCCGGCGGCTGGGGGCTCCACGTTCATAATCCCAGAACCAGAGGATTGGAGTGGATCTGGAGGCCCTGTACCCTGCAGGAAGGAAGTTGGAAGGCTGGATTCCCATCGGTCCAATGTCAACACCCACCCACCATTTTCCTGCTCTTCCAAAGGCCCATCCTGGGAACTGTCACTCACCTGCAAGGCTGACATCATATTGCTTAACGATCAGGTCATTCAGGAAGTAGGGGTTGCTCCGGAAGTAAAACATCAACTTGCAGCGGTACTTGGGAAGGCTCACTTCCTTCACCTGCCAAGAGATGCAACTAGTAAAGTGTCTTGTCTGCCAGCTTCTGGAGTGAGCCTGCCTGCAGGAATCACCCACCTCCCCTCCCTTTCTTTCTGCTGGGACACGTCCCACTGGGTGCCAAAGCCCTCATCCCACGCTCCACTCTGCCTCCCAGTCTGACCTCCACATTGATCAAGTAGTTCAGCAGGTCTTCATCTTCCTCAGTGATGATGGCTGATATCTGCGGGTGGTTCCGGATCTGCTTTTGGTCAAGGAGCTCTCAGAGGCTGTGAAACGAAATGGGCAGCTAAAAGACACGGAGCCATCCTAGGGGCATAGGAGAGTTGGCCGTGGATGGCAGACATTGCCCCTGTTCCAACATCCTCACCAACTACACTTTCTTCACACATGCTCACAATAATGGTACCTGTGGGTTCATGTTCACCTGAGCATGAACCTGCCCTAACAATCGTGGGTTCATTTCCAGACATGTTCTGAGCCCTCCCTGTCCTCCGTGTGCCTGTGCAGATGAAGCAGTGCTTAGGGCAGCGGTTCTCAACCTGTGGGTCACGAACAATGAAAATACATCCTGTCTATCAGATATTTACATTATGATTCATAACAGTAGCAACATTACAGTGATGAAGTAGCAACGAAAATAATTTTATGGTTGGGGGTCACCACAACATGAGGAACTGTATTAAAGGGTCGTGGCATTAGGAAGGTTGAGAACCACTGGCTTAGGGTGTCTGCATGTACCCTGGCCTTGTCCCTTGGGATCGCCTACACGAAATGTATGGTCTCCAGAAACAGTGGCAGCACACATCTTCTAGAGGTCCATGTGGGTCACAAAGGCTGCATTCCGGGTTGGAAATAAGCCTTTTTTTGCACACGAGTTGCAATAAAAGGGTGTGTGTGTGTGTGTGTGTGTGTGTGTGTGTGTGTACCTCTGGTCCTTTGTGTATACCTGTGTTTGTGTGTCTGTGGAAGGAGGGAGGAAGCCTGCCTGGAATTCCTATGGGCATCTGATGTGTTGAGAGAGGACACTGGAAGCATTCGCCTTAAACCTGGCTAAAACGAGCTGAGTGTTTACACTGAGCTTTTTGGTCAAAAAGGGAGAAACACAAAACACTACCTCCAAGGATCTTTCCACTGCCCAGAAAAGGTGCCCTTCCACTATCTGATTGTGGTGTGGTACGTTGTGCCCATACTTCCTGACCTGACACCTAGAAGCCGGCCATCGCTTTGCCCAGTGCTGTGCCACTGGGGAGGGGAGGCCCTTTCCTCTGTCCTCCTCCGCTTCACCTTCTCCTGGCTCCTCCTCCGTTTACTCCCTGTGGTCTTTGTCAGCAGTGAAGCCAGAAGGGCTCAGGCAAGGATACAGCTTGGGCCCAGAAGTTGGGGATGCACTGGATGATGGCCCTTCTGCACTCAAGAATGGGCTTTCTACGCCGAGAGGTCTTGCGCTTCACCCGAAGGTAGGCTCTGCTGGCTCGGGCGCTCTCAATGCTCAGCTGGACCTGAAGGGCCGCCAGCACCTCCAGTGTGGGCCGGGTGCTTGTCCCACTGGGCCCTGGCTCTGCTCGCTGCTCCTCAGGCTTCGCCTCTGCTTCTACTTGGGACTCCGCCTCCTCTGCTGCACTCATTTTGTCCCCAGCCTCAGCTTCCACCACCTGGGAGAGAAGGTCCATGTCCAGTAGCTGCTCCGCCCCAGCAGCACCTGGGCCCTCGCCTCCTAGGACCTCGGTTTCTGCACAGCATCACGCTTAACTTGGAGGTCACCTCGCCACCACTCCTGCCCTGGGTTGCGTGGTCCCTCCCACGCCCCGCCCTGCACCTGTACACACAAGCTCCTGTGTTCACCCGAAGGGCCCTTGCGGGTACACTTCTGACACAAAGTGCTGGCGAGATCAGCAGTCTACTGACCCAGCAGGACCCGCCCCCTCCCCCCCACCCCCCACCTCCAGATGGCACTGGTCCTGAACTGGGCAGATGCCAACAAGCAGGTGGCAGTGCTTGGAGCTCACTGCATGTCCCCAGGTCCCTTATCTGGATCCTTTAGGCATAGTCTTGGTTTCATAGGGTGCGTCTCCTACACAGGGGGTTTGGGGCCTCCTCGTGGAAAGGAGGATGCACCAGCTATGCTGGGTGCACTGGCCATGCACAAGATGCTCTTTGCACATGAACTTCAATCAGTGAGCAAGACTGCACTTGGCCCCATTCTGCTCCGCCCCTCCCTTCGCCAGCACCACTGCAGGCCACCAACCTCCATGCAAACTCCTCCTTGCACCCCCCTTCTGAAGTATAAATAATCCTCTGTCCTTTTCCTGACTGTTACCACCTGCTCTTCGCATTGATGCAAGCGCCAGAGTTTGCACATGGCGAATTTGCTTTCTGTGTCACTTACAGACTGGTACACATTTGCCCCTGGTAGAATGGACAGTCACAGTCCTGGCTGGTGTCTCCATGAGCTGGAGCCTGGTCCCAAACACCAGAGGTTGCTAGTCTGGCAGGTCAGGGAATTCACCTCGGTTTTGTGTTGGATTCCTGGTCAGGGTGATTAAGGGAAGCAAGGGATCTCTCTCTCTCTCTCTCTCTCTCTCTCTCTCTCTCTCTCTCTCTCTCTCTCTCTCTCTCTCCTCTCACCAGTAAACATATCCTGGGATGAGAAATAAAAATGTAATAATAAACAGGTTCATAGGATCTAGGTAAGAGGGCACTTCAACATGGAAGGTCTCTGAGGTCCAAGTTGGAGCCAAGGGGAAGGCTTATGGCTATAGGGGGCTGTAGCCTCCATTCTTGCAGATCCAAGGCTTAGGAGAACAAAGCCAAGAAAAGGGCTCATTCTCTGGGCCTGCAGGTCATTGCTTTGCTATCTGCATCACATTTCTTTCATTCTCACTGGCTTTTCTTCTGAATATGTGGGTGCATATGCTCTTTCTGATTGGTGTTTGTCATTTCTTGAGATATGTTCCTAGTAGTGGGATTGCTGTTCAAATGGGAGCTCCATTTTTTCAATTTTTTTGAGGAAACTCCATAGTATTCTGCATAGTTGCTACACCAGTCTGCATTCCCACAAGTAATGCAAGAGGATTCCTTTTACACCCCATCCTTGCCAGCACTTGTTGTGTGTTGAACTGTTGATGATAGCCATTCTGACCAGTGTGAGATGGTATCTCATTGTCCTTTTGACTTGAATCTCTTGAATGATTAGTGATTTGGAGCATGTTTTCATATGTCTCTTGGTTTTCTGTATGTTCACTTTCAAAAAGTATCTAAATCCTATGCCCACATTTTGAGTGGAATATTAATCTTCCTTTTGTTTGAATGAGATCATTATGAATTTTGGAGAATAGGTCCTTATTGGATATAACGTTGGTAAATATATTCTCCCAGGCAGTGGACTTCCTTGTTTTGTTGTTGTTGTTGTATTTTTTGGCTGCTTCTTCTCTACAGAAGCATTATAATTTGACGTCGTCCCATTTGTTTCTTTTCTCCTCAGTTTCCATTGCCCTAGGAGCTGTATCAGTAAAGGTACTGCTGAGACAGATGCCTGCTATTTTTCTGCCTATGGATTCTTCTAAGATTTTCAAGGTTACCCACTTACCTTTAAGTCCTTTACCCATTTTCAGTTTATTTTTGTGTATGGTGTAAGTTGGTGGTCTAGATTCATTTTTTTTACATGTATCTGTGCTATTTGTCCAACATCAATTATTGAAGAGACAGTATGACTCCATTGTATGATTTTGCCTCCTTTGTCAAATATTAATTGAGCATAACTGCTTGGATTGACTTCTGGGTTCTCTATTCCATTCCATTGGTCTATATGTCTGTTTTAGTGCCAGTAACAGGCAGTTTTGAGAATGGTGGCTTTGTAATATAGCTTGATATCTGGTATTGTGATCCATCCAACTTTGTTCTCATTTGTCAAGATTGCTGTGACTATTTGGGGTCTTTTGTAATTTCATAGGAATTTTTGGAGACTTTGTTCTAGGTCTGTGAGACATGCCATTGGTATTTTAATGGGGAATACATTAAAACTGTAGATTGCTCTAGGTAGTATGAACGTTTAATGATGTTGATCCTACCAATCCATGAATGTGGTGTGTTCTTCTATTTGCTTTTGTCTTCATCTATCTCTTTTAAATTTCCTGTAGTTTTCCAAGAACAGGTCTTTTACCTCCTTAGTTAAGTTTATTCCTAGGTATGTTAACTTTTTGTTGCAAATGTAAATGAGATTTTTTGTTTTGTTTTGTTTTGGTTTCTTTAGTTTTTATTTCTGTAAGTTCATTATTGGTGTATCAAAAAGCCATAGAATTCTGGGTGTTAATTTTGTATCCTGCTGCATTGCCAAATTCATTTATTAAATCTCCTAGTTTTTTGATGGATTCTTTATGTATTTCTATGGACAGTACCATGCCATCTGTGAATAATGACAGTTTTACTTCTTCTTTTCCAGTGGGCATGCCTTGTTTGACTTCTTCTTGTCTGATTGCATTGCCTAGCACTACCAGTACTCTGTCGAACAGAAGTGAGAGTGGGCATCCCCGTCTTATTTCTCTTCTTAATGTTTTTTGCCCATTGAGTATGTTGTTGTCTGTAGGTTTGTCATATAGAGGGTATGATCCCTCTGTTCCCAGTTTGCTGAGAATTTTTATCAAAAGTAGAGGCCCAGTGCAGAAAAATTTGTGCACTTGGTGGGGAGGGAGGGGGGGAGTCGTTCAGCCTGGCCTGAGGCCTATGCCTTCTTGCAGTCTGGGATCCTTGTAGGATGTCCACCTTCTGGCTAAGGCCTAATGCCTGAGGGATCAGGCCTAAGCTGGCAGTCAGATCTCCCTCTGGCAGCCCAGGAGCCCCGTGCTGGCAGTCGTCAGCCTGGCTTGTGGCTGAGCAGAGCTCCGCCTGTGGGAGGGTACTGACCACCAGGGGGAAGCTCCCGCATTAAGTGTCTGTCCACTGGTGGTTAGTGTGCATCATATTGACCAGTAATTCCCAGTCGTTTTGCTGTTAGGGTCAATTTTCATATTACCCTTTTATTATATAGGAGGACAGAGGCCTGGTGCACGGGTGGGGGCCGGCAGTTTTGCCCTGAAGTGTGTCCGGATCAGGGTGGGGGTCCCGCTGGGGTGCCTGTCCAACCTGGGTAAGGGGCTGATGGCATTTTGCAGTCTGCCGAAGCCCTCCAGTGGGGATCCTCAACCCGTGGGGGTGCCTGCCCCGCCTGGGTGAGGAGCTGAGGGCTGTTTTCAGGCTGGCCACATCCTCTTCAGGGTTGGGGGGTCCCTACTGTGGTGCCTGGCCACTGTGGGTGAGGTGCTGATGGCTATTTGCAGGCTGGCCGAGCCCCGCAGTAGGGACCGTCACCACATGGGTGTGTAGCCAGCCTGGGTGAGTGGCAGAACCATTTTCAGGCTGCTCACAGCCCCTTCAGGGTGGGAGAGTCCCGCTGGGGTTCCCGGCGAGCATGGGTGAGGGGCTGATGGCCATTTCCAGGCCTGCCATGTCCCTGGGCAACCTACGCTCCCAGCCTCTCCTTTTTCTCTTTTTTCTGTTTTTCTGGGATTTAGCTATCTTCTATAATTGAAACTTTGTAGCCTTGAGCAGAGCCCAGGTCTGGCTGGAAACCTGCATTGTCCCTGGCAACCCAGGCTCCTAGCCCGTCCTTGAGTAGAGGTTGGCTGGAAGCAGGTATCAGAATTTATTTATCTTCTATAATTGAAACTTTCTAGCATTGAGTGAAGCCAAGCGCTTGCCAGAGCAGGCGGGAAGCTTGGCTTCCTCCATCGCAGGGAGCAACCCAAGCCTCCTGCTTACTCCAGCTCCATGGCCACCATCATCTTAGTTGGGTTAATTTGTAAACACACTCCTGATTGGCTTGTGGGTGTGGCGTGTAGGTGTGGCTTGAGCATAGCAGAGGGATGATTATTTTGCATGTTTCTGTCTTATTATATAGGATTGGGAGTTGGATTCTATCAAATGCTTTTTCTGCATCAATTCCTATGAATATCTCTCAATTTGTTTACGTGATGCATCATGTTTATTGATTTCTGGATGTTGTATTATCCTACTTCCCCAGAACGTATCCACTTTGTCATGGTGTATGCTCATTCCAAAGTAATGTTAACCATGATGTCTCTCTCTCTCTCTCTCTCTCTCTCTCTCTCTCTCTCTCTCTCTCTCTCCTCACTCCTACCTCCCCTTGCATGCTTTCTGTTGAAAAAAAAAAACAATAGAAAAAGGTCCTCTACTTGGATTAGCAACAACAAAACACACAGATACATTATGCTGCCTACATATTATAAAACCAACATTGAAAAAATTCTGCAGCCACTGTGACTGAAAATTTTAAATTCATAAGCTCAGGTACAATAACATTTGCTATTTACTTGTAGAATTTTTCGGAGAATTTTCTGGGTTTTGAAGTAATGCTTTTAAAGAATATAAAACGATGTTCAAGGTTAACTATACTATAAATGATTTTATTGTAAGTGGAAGGTTACAAATTGTTTTAAGTGGGAGAAGGGGTGGAAGTATTTCTGAAGGTAAGATTTAGTCAAGAATTTCCTCAATACAGTTATTTTGATAAGATCCAGAATGCCTCTTTTTTGTCTGTTTTGATGTTGTCTTACAGCTCCAACTAAATGTACTTACCTGTGCAAAAGATTTATTAAAGCATAAAAAAAGTGAATGAAAAAAAAATGACTGAAAATCCCAGTGCACCAAAAGAGACTGAAAATGATACTAAGAAATGGATAATATTTAATTTTTAAAAAGTAGGTCTTCTGTTATTTAAGAATGGGTAAAATCAAATGGTGGGTTTGGGGAAGAAGCAAGACTAGAAGGTCCCTTTATGAAGTTGCAATAAAAAAACACCATTGAAAGTTTCAACAGTAGACTAGGAGAAATGGAGGACCAAATTAGCAAATTAGAAGACAGGGAAACAAAACACACCCAAACTGAACAGCAACTGGAGAAAAAAAATTAAAAGAGAGAAGGAGAGCCTAAGGGAACTATTGGACAACATGAAATGAAATAACATACGAATAATAGGGGTGCCAGGACTATAGCAAGAGGAACAAGGGTTAGAAAACCTACTGGAAGAAATAATATCAGAAAACTTCCCTGAGGTGGGGAAGAAAAAAAACACTCAAGCACGGAGAGTCCCAAACAAGGTGAACCCGAAAAGAAACACATCAAGACACATCATAATTACCATGGCAAAAGTTCAGGACAAAGAGAATATCTTAAAGGCTGCAAGAGAGAGACTGAAAGTTACATTCAAGGGATCTCCCATTAGATTATCAAATGATTACTCAAGAGAAACATCAGGCAAAAAAAAAAAAAAAAGGGACGATATTTGCAAGTGATGCAAAGTAAAGGACTGAATTCAAGAATACTCTATCCAGCAAGGCTATCATTCAAAGTTGAAGGGGAAATAAGAAGCTTCACAGACAAAAAAAGGCTAAGGGAGTTTATCACCACCAAGCCAGCAATGCAAGAAATGCGAAAGGAACTGGTGCAAAAAGAAGAAATAAAAAGCTCAGAAAGAAAACAGCCACACACAAAAAGAAATGGCTACAACAAGTATCTTTCAATAATAAATTTAAACGTAAATGGACCAAATGCTCCAACCAAAAGACATCGAGTGGCTGAATGGATAAACCAAACATGACACATACATTTGCTGTCTATGAGAGACCCACCTCAGAAGAAGGGACTCACACAGTCTGAAACTGAAGGGATGAAAATATATCTTTCAGGTAAATGGAAACAAAAAAAAGCTAGGGTAGCTATACTTATATCAGACAAAATAGACCTCAAAGTGAGGCCATAACAAAGATAAGGAAGGCCACTTCATAATACTAAAGGGATCAATAAAACAAGAAGATATAACCCTGATAAACATATATGCACCCAATGCAGGAGCACACAGATACATTAAAAAAAACAAAAACACACACACACACACACACAAAAAAAAACCTCCTGGAAGATATCAAAGGAGAGATCGACAACAATACAATCATAGTAGGGGACTTTAATACACCACCTCCATCACTGATTAAATCCTCTAGAAAAAAAATCAGCAAAGAAACAGCAATATTAAATGACTCACTGGACCCGATGGATTGAATTGACATCTTGAGAACACTGCACCACAAAGCCAAGGAATATACATTCTTCTCAAGGGCTCATGGGATATATTCAAAAATAGACCACATATCGGGACACAAACAAAGTCTCCCCAAATTCGAGAAGATTGAAATCATACCAAGCATCTTCTCAGATCACGATGGCATAATATTAGAAATAAACGACAATAAAAACAACCCAAAATACTTAAACACTTGGAAGCTGAATAGCATGTTATTAAATATTGATTGGTTTACCAATGAGATCAAAGAAGAAATTAAAAACATCCTGGAAACTAATGACAATGAAAACACAACAATCCAAAACCTATGGGACACAATGAAAGCAATCTTGAGAGGGAAGTTTATAACTCTACAGGTCTATCTCAAAATACAAGAAATAATGGTAGTAAATCATCTAACTCTACAACTCAAAGAACTAGAAAGAGAGCAACAAGAAAACCCCAGAGTGAGCAGAAGGAAGGAGATAATAAAGATTAGATCAGAAAAAAATGACATAGAGATCAAAAAATATATATATAAAATCAATGAAACCAAGAGCTGGTTCTTTGAAAGGATGAACAAGATTGATGAACCTCTAGCCAGGCTCACCAAGAAGCAAAGACAGAGGACCCAAATAAACAAAATCAGAAATGATAGAGGCGAAATAACAACAGACCCCACAGAAATATAAATGATTGTTAAAAAATACTATGGACAACTCAACTCCAACAAATTAGACAACCCGGAGGAAATGGTCATATTCCTAGAAAAATACAACATTCCAAAACTCAATCAGGAAGGATCAAAACATCTCAAAAGGCCAATAACTATGCAAGAAATTGAAGCAGTCATCAAAAAACTACCAACAAACTAAAGCCCGGGCCAGACGGCTTCACAGGGGAGTTTTACCAAACATTCAAGGAAGAACTAAAACCTATCCTGCTCAGACTACTAAAAAAAAATCCAAGAGGAAGGAACACTTCCAAGATCATTCTATAAAGCCAGCATCACCCAAATACCAAAACCAGGTAAAGACAACACAATGAAAGAGAATTACAGGCCAATATTCCTCATGAACAAAGATGCCAAAATCCTCAACAAAATCTTAGCAAATCGGATCCAGCAGTATATCAGAAAGATCATACACCATGACCAAGCTGGATTTTCCCAGGGATGCAAGGATGGTACAATATCCGAAAATCAATAAATGTGATAAATCATATAAACAAATTGAAAGAAAAAACCACATAGTCATATCAATTGATGCAGAAAAAACATTAGCCATAATCCAATACCCATTTTTGATAAAAACTCTCAGCAAGGTGGGAGTAGAAGGATCATACCTCAACATAATAAAAGCCATATATGACAAACCCACAGCCAACATCATACTCAATGGACAAAAACTAACACCATTTCCCCTAAGAACAGGAACAAGACAGGGATGCCCACTCTCACCACTTCTGTTCGATATAGTACTGGAAGTATTAGCCATTGAAATTAGACAAGAAGAAGAAATAAAAGACACCCAAATTGGAAAAGAAGAAGTAAAACTCTCCTTATTTGCAGATGACATGATATTAGAGATAAAACACTCTAAAGACTCCATCAAAAAACTATTAGACTTAATAAATGAATTCGGCAATGTAGCAGGATACAAAATTAAGGTCAAGAAATGGATGGCATTTCTATACACCAATGGTGAACTTACAGAAAGAGAGACTAAAAAAATAATCCCATTTACCATCGCACCAAAAAAATTAAGCTACCTTGGAATAAACTTAACTAAGGAGGTAAAAGACCTCTACTCAGAAAACTACAGTGCGTTGAAAAATGAGATAGAGGAAGACATAAACACATGGAAGAACAGACCATGTTCTTGGACTGGTAGAATCAAAATCATTAAAATGTCCACACTACCCAAAGTAATCTATAAATTCAACGCACTTCCCATTAAATACCAACGGCATATTTCACAGACCTAGAACGAACTCTCCAAAAATTCATCTGGAATAAAAAGGTCCCCGAATAGCTGTAGCGATCCTGAGAAAGAACAAAGTAGGTGGGATCTCACTACCAGATATCAAGCTGTATTACAAAGCCACTGTTCTCAAACCTGCCTGGTATTCCCAAAAGAACAGACATATAGATCAATGGAATGGAATAGAGAGCCCAGAAATCGGCGGAACCAATATGCTCAATTAATATGTGGCAAAGGAGGCAAGAACATACAATGGAGTCAAGATAAAGGGTGTTGGGAAAATGGGACAGATACATGCAAGAAAATTAATCTAGACCAACAACTTACACCATACACAAAAATAAACTCAAAATGGATAAAGGACTTAAATGTAAGACAGGAAACCCTAAAAATACTAGAAGAATCTAAAGTCAACAAAATCTCAGACATATGCCGAAGCAATTTCGTCTCTGATACAGCTCCTAGGGTATTGGAAACTAAAGAGAAAATAAACACATGGGACTACATCAAAATAAAAAGCTTCTGCACAGCAAAAAACCATCAACAAAACAACAAGAAAACCCACTGTGTGGGAAAACATATTTGCCAATGTCATATCTGATAAGGGCCTAATCTCCAAATTTATAGGGAACTCATACGACTTAACAAAAGGAACATAAGAAATCCAATCAAAAAATGGGCAAAGGACCTAAATAGACACCTTTCAAAAGAGGACATTCAGAAAGCCAAGAGACATATGAAAACATACTCAAAGTTACTAATCATCTGAGAGATGGAAATCAAAACAACAATGAGGTCCCATCTCACACCTGTCAAAATGGCTATCATCAACAAATCCACAAACGACAAGTGCTGGAGAGGATGTGGAGAAAAATGAACACTTGTGCACTGCTGGTGGGAATGCAGACTGGTGCAGCCACTATGGAAGACAGTATGGAACTTCCTCAAAAAACTAAAAATGGAACTCCCATTTGACCCTGTGATCCCTCTTCTTGGAATATATCCCAAGAAACCAGAAACACCTATCAGAAAGGATATATGCACCCATATGTTCATAGCAGCACAATTCACCATAGCTAAGATCTGGAAACAGCCTAAGTGCCCATCAGTAAATGAATGGATTAGAGAACTGTGGTACATCTACATGATGGAATACCATGCTGCTGTAAAAAAGAAGGAACTCTTACCATTTGCAAAGGCATGGATGGAACTGGAGAGCATTATGCTAAGTGAAATAAGCCAGTCAGTGAAGGAAAAATACCACTCATTCATGGATAATAGAGACCATTATAAACTTTTGAACAATAATAGATACAGAGGCAGAGCAGCCTCAAACAGATTGTCAAACTGTAGCAGGAAGGCCGGGAAGGAGTGGGGTGCAGGAGGGAGGGGGGTAAGAGATCAACCAAAGGACTTGTATGCTGCATATAAGCATAACCAATGGACATAAGACACTGGGGGGTAGGGAAGGCCAGGGGATTGTCAAGGTCGGGGGGAAAAAAAGGGACACATATGCAATACCCTTTGTAAGACTGTGAGCAATAAAATAAAATATAAATAAAATAAAATAAAGAAAAAAAAAGACAATTATAAACTTAAAATAAGAAGACTATCGGCTCATGAAAGAGTGCATTCATTCATTCTTTTAAAAACATACTGAGATCTTAATGTTTCCAAATGATACATATAGTTATTAAAAAAGAAAGAGAACTGTGCTTGCTTCGGCAGAACATATACTAAAATTGGAACAATACAGAGAAGATTAGGATGGCCCCTGCGCAAGGATGACATCAAAATTCATGGAGCGTTCCATATTTTTTTATAATTAATGCTGAAAGGTATTCTTTAAGAAGAGGAAGAAGAAGGAAAGGTAAAGATAAAAATTATGAACAACAGATACATATCAACAAGTGAATCTAAAAATCAAGTGAATAAAAATTCTGATCAGAGTAAACTGGTGAATATAATAGAATTGGGCATAGAGAGGGGGTGGACTGAAAATTTTTGCAAGGGAAAGGGATGTGGGGGGGTGTGGGGGGCATGGGAGGAGACTGGACAAAAATCGTACACCTATGGATGAGGACAGTGTCAGGGTAAGGGCAGAAGGTGGGGTGGGAACTGGGTAGAGGGGAGCTATGGGGGGAAAAGTGGAACAACTGTAATAATCTGAACAATAATGATAAAAGAAATAAATGAAGCAGTGTGTTACTTCTTCATGGCATACTGCCCTGTTTCCAGTTAGGAAGGGTAAACAATTTACATATTTTCTTTGGACAACCTAAATGGAAAAAGGATTGGGGAACCTCCACCAAGGCTGCAAAACAATTCTTGACCTCCTTCCTGTGACATTTTGTATGTCCTCAACCTTGAAAGGAATAGTAGAAATAGAGAAAAATTGAATACGGAATGATATAAAAGTTTGAAGAAGTATAAATGCAGGCATCCTTTTGCTTATTTAAATGACATCAGCACTTTCTGAAGTGGTTATACTAAGATTGAAATAGAGATTACCACTTAAATGGAACCAGTTAGCTTTCCGGACTATGCTTCTGGATGGAGTAAACAAAAGCGCCCCTAGATTGTGATATGTATTTTATTGGTGAACTATTCATGCACTTTCTCTGCAACTATTTGACATTTAATGCACCACAAAGGGTATGATCACTCAAACTCTGAGTTATCTTGAATCCTCAGTATTTTTATTAGTGAATATAAACAAACATCACGAATGGGAAAGGTTTTTAAAAACTCACCTCTTGGACTGTTGAGTGTATAGTTATCAACAAGCCTTCCAACTTCAATTTTAAATATTACCCCAATAATGTGTGTTTTTTTAACATTCTTTTTATTGAAATAGTGTATGTGAAATTAGTTGAAAATTTTGGAAGCTGGGACCTCAACTTTTTAAGGATTTTAAAATCTAGCCTGTCAGATTGCGCGTTGTGTGGTGGAACAAACCATGGATGGTATGGCTCAGTGAGCCCATTTTTCATTGCCAGCTGGTATGCTCCTGGATTGGTGAAATACTTAATAAAGCCATTTGGATGCCCAATTTACTCAGCCTAATTTTTCCACTGTAGGTTTGTATTAATAACGTATTATGGTACAGAGAAATACAACAAGACAAACAATACAAAACGTCCCAGCATGAAATAGATCACTTTATATACAATCCCATGGGGAAGTGGACTAGAAAGGAAGATTAAAGGGGAAGAAGGAACAGCATAAAAATCCTGACTATGACGCCGAAACCGGTTTGGCTCAGTGCATAGAGTGTCGGCCTGAGGACTGAGGGGTCCCGAGTTTGATTCCGGTCAAGGGCATGTGCGTTGGTTGCAGGCATATCCCTAGTGGGAAATGTGCAGGAAGCAGCTGATCGATGTTCCTCTCTCATCGATGTTTCTGACTCTCTATCTCTCTCCCTCCCTCTCTGTAAAAAGTCGATGAAATATATTAAAAAAAAAAAGACTGCTAAAAAAAAAAAAGAAATCCTGACCATGACAAAAGGCTCCTTCTTGTATTTCTAAACGGATATTCAGGGTATCAAAACCCTAAGCTATGTACATACTTTTAGATATATATTTTTTTATTGATTTCACAGAGGAAGGGAAAGGGAGAAAGAGTTAGAACCATCAATGGTGAGAGAGAATCATTGATTGGCTGCCTCCTACAAGACATCTACTGGTCTAAAAGCCCACAAAATGGGCATGTCACGACCTGGGAATTGAACCCTGACCTCCTGGTTCACAGGTCGAAACTCATCCACTGAGACAAGCAGGCCAGGCTTTGGCTCTTCTTTATTCAGAGTCTTCCCTTTGACATTCGTGTGCTCCAGCTGCCCTGTATCCAGCCTGCCTGACTGCTGGGCAGATTGTTGGACTCTGGGGTACATTCTAGTAGTAAGGAACCTACTGTGTGTGCCTTGCTCTCCCCGTTTGCTTTCTGATGGCATAGAGACCCTGCCCATAGGGCCTTCATGTACAAGATGCCTGTGCACCAGCAGTCACCTCCTATCCAGGCCCCTTCTGTGCCCATCTTCACAGATGTGGTCTCTATCTAAGCTTTCTAAGCCTCATTGCCTTAATACTATGCTTTTCTGAATATTTTGGTGGAAAAGTCCAGATTCCAATAAAGAATTGTGCTAGGTTTCTCATTGTGGTCTCGAGAACAAATAAAGCGTCAAGTGCAGGACACTTGGTTTTAGAGGCAACATGCAGCAATGAGTTTTCTTTTGTTGTGTTTTAATATGGTGGGTTTTTAAAATTAATTCTTTAGAGAGAGGTGAATGGAGAGAGACAGACACAGAAGCATGCATTCCTGTGAGAGAGAAACAATATTGGATGCCTGGGTCTGAACCTGCAACCTGGACATGTGCCCTGGCCAGAAATCAAATCGGTGAACTTTCTGGTGCACAGGACAATGCCCAGACACACTGGCCAGGGTGCACTGACTTTTATTTTCTTCCTTATCTAGCATGTGGTGGTTAATAAATACCATCAATGCTAATACCAGTGGGCAATTCCAGAGGAGGACATGCTGACAGGAGCTTTACATAAGTTGGCCCCACAGGTGAATCTCCACACAAGGTAATGGGCACGATCTCTTTGTGCAGAGGAATTAACACCCAGACCACAGGATGTTTTGCCTATGTCCTTCCTCCCTCAGAACCTGCCCATTTGTATACTTTTCCCCAAATTCCAAAGGTTCTGATTCCCATTATGGACACTATTTCCTGTGAAGGTTGGGATGGGAAAACAAGGTGCATGTCAGACAGAGGGACAGGGAGAGGGAGACGTAATAGGAGAGAGAGAGGATGAGAAAGAGCGTTTGCAGTAAGAGATATACCTTTTCTGAGCCTTGTTCTCTTATCCTCTTTTTTGGGGGGGTGGGGAGCTCACCGACTGTTACAGAGACTTTAGCATTTTCTCTTCCCACTAGAAGAAGCAGAGTGTGATGGCCAGTGTGGCTCAGTAGGCCTATGAACCAAGAGGATATAATTCAATTCTCAGTTGGAGCAGGGGCCGGAGTTCACAACTGGATCCCCAGGTGGATGTGCAGGAGAAAGCCAGCCAATGATTTTGTCTCATTATTGATGTTTTATCCATCTCTCCCTCTCCCTTCCTCTCTGAAATCAATAAGAAATGTACTTAAAAATGGGAAAATGAGCTCCCTCGTTGATGGGCCCAAGTTAGAAGAGTGGAAGGTAGAAGAAAAAGAAAGGAATAGCAATAAAAAGTGAACAAAGGGCCAGGTGCTGTGTGTGACAAGCTAGGAAGCTGCTGACACCCAGCAGAGAGCAGCAAGCACATGAGTGGCTGGCACTGGACCAGATGGCTTCACAGGGGAGTTTTTCGAAACATTCAAAGAAGAACTAAAACCAATCTTTCTAACACTATTTCAAAAAATTCAAGAGGACAGCATACTTCCAAGATCTTTTCATGAAGCCAGCATTACCATAATCCCAAAACCAGAAAAAGACAACACAAAGAAAGTGACTTACAGTCCAATATTCCAGATTAACATTGATGCTGCAATCCTCACCTAAATTCTAGCAAACCGGATAGAGCATTACATTAGAAAGATCATACACCATGACCAAGTGAGATTTATTCCAGGTATGCAAGTATGTACAATATCTGCAAATCAATGAACATGAAACATCACATAAACAAATTAAGAGAGAAAAACCACACAATCATATCAACTGGTGCAGAAAAAGCATTTGACCAACTGCAACAGCCTTTTCTGATAAAAACAGTCAGCAAAGTAGGAATAGAAGGATCATCCTTCCACATAATAAAAGCCTTATATGGCAAACCTACAGCCAACATCATACTCAATGGGCAAAAACTAAAACCATTTCCCTCTAGAACAGGAACAAGAAAGGGACACCCACTTTCACCACTCCTGTTCAACACAGTACTGGAAGTCCTAGTCACAGTGATCACACAAGAAAAGTAAATAAATGGTTCCCAAATTGGAAAAGGAGAAGTAAATTGTCATTATTTGCAATTGACATGATACTGTTCATAGAAAAACCCAAACACTCCTTCAAAAGTTTAGTAAACTTAATAAATGAACTCGGCAATGTAGCAGAGTACAAAATTAACGCCAAGAAATATATGGCATTTTTTATACACCAATAGTGGCATTTTAATACACCTACAGAAAAGGAGATTGAAAAAAGTATCACATTTACCATCCCACCAAAAAAATTAAGAAAGCTAGGAATAAACTTAGCTAAGGAGGTAAAAGACCTCCACTCAGAAAACTAGAAGATGTTGAAAAAAGAGGTAGAGGAAGACATAAACAGATGGAAGAACATACCTTGTTCATGGATTGGTAGAAATGACATCAATAAAGTGGCTATACTATCCAAAGCAATCTATAGATTCAATGCACTCCGCATTAAAATACCAACAGCATATTTCGCGGACCTAGAACCAACCCTCCAAAAATCCATCTGGAATTAAAAAAAGACCACGAATAGTGGCAGCAATCTTGAGAAAGGAGAACAACGTAGGAGGGATCTCAATACCAGATATCAAGCTGTATTACAAAGCTACTGTGCTCAAAACTGCCTGACACTGGCACAAGAATAGACATATAGGCCATTGGAATTGAATAGAGAACCCAGAAACCAATTCAAACCACCAAGCTCAATAAATACTTGACAAAGGAGGCAAAAACATACAATGGAGATAAGACAGTGTCTTCAATAAATGGTGCTGGGATATTTGGTCAGACAAATGCAAAAATGAAACTAGGCCACCAACTGACACCATGCATAAATATAAGCTCAAAATGGATAAATAACTTGAACATAAAGCTGGAAACCATACAAATAATAGAGGTATCCATAGGCAGCAGAGTCTCAGATATATACGGAAGCAATCTCTTCACAGACACAGCTCCTGGGGCAATGGAAAATAAACTTAAAATAAACAAATGGGATGACATCAAAATCAAAAGCTTCTTCATAGCAAAAGAAACCATCAACAAGACAACAACAAAGCCCACTACATGGGAGAACATATTTGCCAATGTTCTCTCTGATAAGGGTTTCATCTACAACATTTACAGGGAACTCATACAACTTAACAAAAGGAAGATAAACAAACCAATCACAAAAATGGGCAATGGACCTAAATAGATATTTTTTACAAAGAGGACAAAAGGAAGGCCAAGAGACACATGGAAAAATGCTCAGAGTCACTAATCATCTGAGAGACGCAAATCAAAAGGACAATGAGGTACCACCTCACAGCTGTCAGAATGGCTATCATCAACAAATCAACAAAGGGCATGTGCTGGTGAGTATGGGGGGAAAAAGGAACCCACCTTCACTGCTGGTGGGAATGCAGACTGGTGCAGCCTCTATGGAGAACAGTATGGAGTTTCCTCTAGAAACTAAAAATGGAACTTCCATTTGACCCAGTGATCCCACTTCTAGGAATATATCCCAGGAACCTAGAATAACCAATCCGAAAGGATACATGTACCTCTATGTTCACTGCAGCACAATTTACAATAGCTAAGATTTGGAAACAGCCTAAGTGCTCGTCAGCAGATGAGTGGGTTAAAAAGCCGTGGTACATCTACACACTGGCATAGTACACCGCTGCAAAAAAGGAAGGGGCACTGACCATGTGCATCAGCATGTATGGAGCTGCAGAGCATTATGCTAAGCAAAGCCAGTCAGTCAGTCCAAGAAAGAGAAATATCACATGACCTCACTCATCTGTGGATTATAATGAACAACATAAACCGATGAACAAGACCAGATCCAGAGACAGAGAAGCATGGATCAGACCATCACCCTCAGAGGGAAGGTAGGGGAGGGTGGGGTTAAGGGAGAGAGATCAACCAAAGGGCTTGTATGCATGCCTATAAGCCTAGCCAATGGACTCAAACACCAAGGGTGGTGGTGAGCGTGAGGACATGCTTGCGGGGTGGGGGTGGGGGTGTGGGAGCAGTGGGGGATAAGAACACATATGTAATACCTTAATTAGTAATAAGAATGAAAAGGAACCCAGGAACATATCATCAGGTGAGAATTCACACACACTCACGCACACTCAGGCACCCGCACACTCACACCAGGAGAGGGCTCTGCCGCTCTCAGTGGGAATCACCTCTTATGTCCCAGCCTGACCACCGCTTTCTCACCAGCTGAACCAGAGGACAATGATGAGTGACGGCCCTGGTGCTCTGCGGAAAGCGCCCTCTCCACTGTCCAGCAGCCACTTTTCTGCCCCCTCTCTGTCTCCCACGCCCTGAGCAGGGCTGGGCTGGCCTGAGAGCCCACAGACTTGAGGACCCAGATCCCGGGGGAGTTGGCGCCGAGGGCTGTGGGGACCCTCTTGGTCAACTGCAAACTCGGCCAGCTGAGGTCACACAATAAAGGCCGACGCCAGAGTTCCATGAATTGTTGCGTGTAAGTCCCCTCAGCGAGCTCCCACTCTGGCGCAGCAAGCGGCAGGCCTCACGCCAGTGAGCCAGGTTTGGACCTCAGGCCTTCAGGACAACCAGGTGGGAACTCATTTTCAGATGGAAAAAGCCGGAGCGGGAGGGGCTGCGGGTTGCCAGTGACTAGAGCAGTTCACCCCCGCAACAGAAAGTTCACCCCTGGAGACAGCAAGAACCCAGGGTGTGCGATTACCTTTTCAACAGGCCATGCTCCTCACAGCGTGGTCTCCAGCTAAGTTGGGAGGCTGGAGGGAAGGAAGCAGTGGGGGGGCGCTGCCTGGCAAGCTTCCTGGGGCTGCGCCCTGGTTCCTTTGGGGGCGAAATCTCGCGAGATCACGAGATCAGGAGCAACCCAAGATCAGGGAGCTGGAGGGGGGTCATGTCTTAACAGGCCCAGAGAAGGTGGGGACAGGGGCGCCTGTGCCACACCCACCAGGTTGCAAGGGGTGGCAGAGGGTGGGTGGCTGTCAGGGAAACCCTGTGCTTCCAGGCATGAGGGTGGGGGCGGTCCTGATGTGGAGGGAGAAACAGGAGGCCACGACCCCCAGCTAACCTCCCACTCAACACCCTGTCTGTATTTCTGGGGACCCCTTTCCGTCTGTGGTGTGGCTGCCACTTACCTACCTTGTTCCCTGGCCAGGCTTGGCGCCCCACTCCCACCCCACCGCAGCCCTCTGTCTAGAAAAGAGCGCCCTGCCCTGGGCTAGCCCACTGTCCCTACTGTCTGGATGGGGACATTTTAGTAACCCCCGGGGCAGAGGAGAGCTGGCCACATGCAATTACATTGTCTCTCTCCACAGGTGCCCTCCTCAGTCTACCCCTGGGGTTTGGGTCATCAGAGCTCTTTGACAAGCCTGGAATCCAGCCTTTGCTCTGCTCACCTCCCCTAAGCCTTCAGGTGATGGCAGCCTCCCTGCCTTCCTGCTCCCTCAGGAAGGGGTTCTCCTCTCACCAACAAATCCCTTTGGCAAAGTCACACCTGGGCCTGAAAGCAGAAGGAGTGGGCAGGAGGCTCCTGAGGAGGAGCAGGCCAACAAAGCTGAGGGGAGGTGGGGAGGCACCAGCCACAGCCTGGTGCTCAGGCTCTGGCAGAGCTGCCCCTTAGCTGAACCTTAACCCAGGGTTCAAATCTCAGGTGGCGCCTCCAGGGCACACAGGGGGCCTGGCATGCTCAGTCTGGCAGGTTTTGCTGCCTGCTTTTCCATAGTCTCTTTAGGAGACAAAAGCCAGGCTTGTGAGGAGAGAGGGAAAGGGGAAGAGCAAAGCTTAGGCCCAGCCCTGTCATCCAAGCTGGCCTGAGGCATCTCCTGGGCGTCCTTGGAAATCAGCTTCTCTTAGTGAGGAAGGGCTTGTAATAAGAATAGAGCCGCAGTTGTTTAATCATTACTTACAAACTATAAATACGAGGCCCTGGGACACTGGAGGATGAAACAGGCTCTACTGAAAACATAGGCTGCCTCCATGGCCCATTACTCAGAAAAGAATTGCATTTTGCAAAGAGACCAGGCACAGGACAGGCTTTGATTTGGCAGCTGTGCCCGCACCCTGACCCCCTCCTGGGGTCTTTCTTAGGAAGGCTGACCATTCCAATCTCATCCCAGGAAGGGGCTGAGCTGTTGCTAAGGTCATAGAAGATTAGCCACCTTGTGGTCAGCCTTTGAGCTCCTGAAGGTCCAGACAGCAGGCCCTCCCCTCCCCTTTGCATGTCACACTTGCAGCTGGCAGCTACAGGTAGCTATCTTCTCCCCAAGAGGCTGAGAGCTGAATTTCCAGGGTGAGCGACTCCTCGCCCCATACTGACCGCATCCTTGGAGTAAACAGTCATTGTGTGGTTCAACGCTGTCTCTGCTTAACTTGGCTCAAGTAGTCACAGGCAGCCTCAGACACATTGTGCTGCCTTTCTCTTCCACACTCAGACTTGGGGAATATTCAGACTCTGCAAACTGTGAGACCTTATCTGAGAGGGAGAGTGGGCTGAGGACACTGTGTCCCTGTCATGCAGGTGATCCTGCATCTCTTCACCATAGGCTGTGGAGAGGTCAGGGGGGTGGAGCGTAACAGCAGGGTGGTAAGGCTGGCTTCTAGTGTGTTCCTACCCTTCCATTCCTCCAGGCGTTCCCAATGCCTATGAACTAGCAGAGTTTAAGACTTCCAACTACATAGATGGAGGAATGAGGACAAATGAGGCCACTGCACTCAGCCTCAGTGGATTTGGGTTTGTCACCTAGAGCAGAGCAGATAAAAAGCAGAAACAGAAACAACTCCACTATTTCACCTGGGAACTAGAGATTCAGCATAGCCCTCCCCCCTCTCTCCTTGATGCATTTGGCAACTATTTGTCCTGGGGTGGCTGCTTATCCCATGCTCAGAGCTACACACAGTCTCTCCTCACAGAGTTTAGGATGACAATAGAAAACACACACACACAGACACACACACACACACACACACACACCAAAACCCAACAAGACCATTATCTACAAATGGCTCTTTGTAACTAATTCTGTCAAGAGAACAAAGGTGCTGGTATGGAAAGTTACAGAGGTAGGTAGACTTCTGCCTGAGAGTTGTACAAGGAGGGGCCATCAGGGGCTTGGAAGGATCCTGTTCAGGGCTTGAGGACAGACTGCACAATTTCTGAGAGAGTAAAGTGCTTAGCCAATTTGAGAATGCAAGAGACACTGGGGCACAGTGAAAGAGAGGGCAATGGATGTATCCAGGGAAGGTGAAATTCAAAGGGAATCTATTTGAAGTTTGTCCACCCTTATGTTCATGATGATCCGGTTGTTTGTCAGCATTGCAGAGGTTGATGCACTAAAAAGACATGGTCTGTTATATCAAAAGCAAAATGCAGGCCACCCGACTGATTACATAATGCAACCCTATTCTTGTAAAGTTAAATGTGAATATAACATTCATTTATTCCATTGCTTCACCCATTGCCTCACAATGTTCACCATGTTCCTAGGTGACAGTAAGCCTGCATAAGGAACAGGGACTAACCATTCTTGGGCCCTACTCTCCTGGGAAATCAGCAAATCATATTAAAGAATATCTTAAAGCATTCCACATGTCCACTAAAAATGATAATGCTAGTCATTGTAAAATATCTTCCTGTATTTTTTGCAGGGTTCTTTATTACAATTTCCTCTCCTGGACTGGTGGTGAAGATGTATTTTCATTTTAGAAACATGAAAAGTGTCAGTCAACCAGCACTGCATAATAATGATCACGATCATGACTTAAAAACCCTTCAGTAGTGGAAGAGAGGGAAGCTGGATGCTTTTGAAGGAGCTGCTGTGTGTTTGTGTGTGTGTGTGTGTGTGTGTGTGTGAGTGTGTGTGCATACACACACTCCTGCACAGCTGAGAGAGGCTGAGTCTAGCCTGTCCTGTGAGGGGATGAAATAGAGGTGAGGTGGAAGGGGTACATACTTTTGTCTACAATCACCTACAGTAAGCCTAAGTACGAAGGAAGCTGCATTCTCAAACTAAGCATCATACAGCCCTTACAGACTAAGGAAAACTTAGCCTTTTGATGTTGTAGTCTGACTCATGCCATGACAGTTTGAACTTTAATGCTGTCAGTTGTTTTCAGGTGAAGACACTAAGACGAGGGAGATTAAACAGGGGTCCAAAGCAGGGAGGGCAAATCAGGAAGGCATTGGGGGCTGACTTGTGCTTCCAGGACACCCACTGTACAATAGGCTCCTGATTTCCTAACAGGCACATGCAATGGCCTCTGCACTCCCAGTACACTGCAGGATTAGCCGATGTGAAAGATCTCGGAGAGAATTCAGGGTGGCCAGAGTGCATTCGCCACAGTGTGTGTCCCGATTTCTGTGAACCACACCTTTTGAAAATTCTTTTGGCGTAAATATCCAGGAGCCCAGAGGGAAAGGCAGGAACCTCCATCCCTGGGCGGCATCCCTTCACCAGATTCGGGCCTCCAAGAGACTGGACTCGAAGAGGGTACAGCCCTCCCCATGAGAGTAACTTCTGGGTTAGAGGTTGGTTGTTTGGAGAGGAACACTCAGCTGAAGGCCAGCTGCTCAATGAGAGATGGAGCTCGCACAGCTCCAGGTTCATCTGAGTCATCCCCCTCTGTTTTTCCCCTCTTCTCCAGGTCCTGGGCCCAGCCAGCCTGGACCCAGTCTCTTCCCTGTCCAGCTGTGGCTCAGGAGGTGTGCTGGGTGAGCTGAACTGCAGCTGCTGGAATTTATAACCCTGCCTCCTGGGACCAACAATGTCTGGGAACCCCTCCCACACTCCTGATTGATGGTGTCACAGGGGAGGAGGGCAAACTAGCCAATAGACATCTGCTGAAGCCCTCTTGTTTACCATGTTTCATTCCAATCAGGCAAAGGCAACAATCTTCTGAAGAAGGTCTCTCTCTCTGAATTTTTGGGCAGGAGCGGGTAGGGGTTGCCCAAAGTTTCTCTCTGACACTTTGGCTTCTAAATAAAGAGCTGAAAATCAATATCCCAAAAGGCAGCTATAGGGTGGAATAATCTTGGCTTCCTTTATTTCTTAACTATTGGCTAAGAGGGTTCAGACTGGTGTCAGTCAGGTAGGTAGATATATATATCAAACAAACAAACCAACAAACAAAAAACAAAGAGACTTCTAGGGGACTTTAAAAGAGAGCCTGAAAACACGACAGTCATAGTAGCAGACTTTTATCACTCCTCTGACTTCACTGGATAGGTCTTCCATGTGACAAAATAATGATACAGAGACTCTAAAGAACACACTGCATCAGATGGATTTAATTTACATTTTAGGACGTTTCACCCCAACAGAGCAGAATATACATTCTTCTCAAGTGCACATGGATCATTCCCAAAGATAGGCCACATGGTAGGACACATAACAAGTCCCTACAAGTTCAAGAAGTTTTAAATCATATCAAGCATCTTCTTGGATCACAGTGGAGTGAAATGAGAAATCAAATAGAGTAAAAACACCCAAAAACATTTAAACACTTAGAGACTAAATAGAAGGCTAATAAACAATGAACTTGTTACAGTGAGATCAAGAAAATATCATAGATTATTTGGAAAAATAGGAAAATGAACAAATAACAACACAGAATCTCTGGGAAACAGCAAAAGCAGTTCTGAGAGGGAAGTTCATAGCACTATAGACATATCTCAGAAAAATAACAAAATCAGCAATAAACTATTTATCCCTACAACTGAAGAATTAGAAAGAGACCAACAAGAAGAGCCCAGAGTAAGTAGAAGGAAGGAAAAAATAAAGATTACAGCAGAAAAAATAAGAGAGACAAAAAATTCAATGAAACCAAAAGCTGGTTCCATGAAAGGATAAACAAAATTGATAAACCATTAGCCAGACTCATTAAGAAACAAACACATATGATTCCAATAAGTAAAATCAGAAACAAGAGTGGAGGAGTAAGCACTGGCACCACAGAAATTCAAAGGATTGTAAGAAAATACTATAAATAGCTATATGCCAAAATGCTGGACAATGTGGATGAAATAGATGAAGTCAGTAAAAAATGCAATCTACCAAATGTGATTCAGTAAGAATTAAGAGACCTGAATAGGCTCATAACAACTAATGAAATGGAAGCAGTAATCAAAACGCTTGCAACCAACAAAAGCTCCGGCCTGGACACCTTCACAGGGTAGTTCTACCTAACATTCAGAAAACTACAATCTATACTCCTCAAATTATTTCAGAAAATCAGAGGAAAGAATACTTCCAAACTCTTTGTATGAGACCAGCATTATTCTAATTCCCAAACAAAGTAAAAACACTACAAAGAAAGAGAATTACAGGCCGATATAGCTGATGATGACAGATACGAAAGTCCTTAACCAAGTATTAGCAAATAGCATCCAGCATTATATTAAAAGGACCAAATGCCATTATCAAGTGGGATATACACCAGGGATGCAAGGCTGGTATTATATTCACAAATCAATAAACGTGATACAACTCATAAACAAACTGAGAGACAAAAATCTCGTGATCATATCGATAGACACAGGAAAAGAACTGGAAAAAACCCAACACCCAATTGTGATAAAAACTCTCAGCAACTTGGTAATAGATGGAGTATACCTCAACATGATAAAGGCCATATATGAGAAACCCACAGCCAACATCATACTCAATGGGCAAAAACTAAAACCATTTCCTCTAAAAGAACAGGAACAAGACAGTGATGCCAATTTTCACCATTCCTGTTCGACATAGTACAGGAAGTGCTCCCATAGTGTTCAGACATGAAGAAATAAAAGTCATCCCAACCGGAAAAGCACATAATTAGTGAATTTGGTCATGTATCAGTATACAAAATTAACACTCAAAAATATGTCTTTTGATACACCAAGAATGAACTCATAAAAAGAGAAACTAAGAAAAGTATCCCACTTACCATTGCAGTAAAAGAATTAAGGAAAAAACTCAATGAAGGAAGTAAAAGAACTGTACTTGGAAAATGACAGAACATTGAAAAGGAGATAAAGATATCAACAATGGACTAATATACCTTGTTGATGGGTTGGTAGAATTAACATCATTAAGATGTCCATACTACCCAAAGCAATTTATAGATTCAATGTAATCTCCATTAATATATCAACAGAATAATTCACAGACAAAGAACAAACTCTCCAAGAATTCCTATGGAGTAAAAATAGCCTCAGCCATCCAGGGAACAAGAAAAAAATATGGAAGGCTCACAATACCAGATATTAAGCTATATTATAAAGCCACCATTCTCAAAACTGCCTGCTACTGCCACTAGAAAAGATGTATACACCACTGAAATAGAACAGAGAACCCAGAAGTGGACCCAAGTCATTACGCTCTATTATTAATTTACAAAGGAGGCAAGAGCATACAATGGAGTCAAGACAGTCTCTTCAATAAATGATGAAAATCAGACAGAAACAAGGAAGAAAATGAAACTAGACCACCAACATACACCTTACACAAAAATAAACTCAAAGTGGAGAAAGGACTTGAACGTTAGTTGGGAATCTATATAAAAAAATCTTAGAAGATTGCATAGGCAGCAAAATATTACACATATGTCTTAGCATATCTTTACTGACACAGCTCCGAAGGCAACGCACACAAAGGGGAAAATAAACAAATGGTCTATATCAAAATAAAAACCTTCTGCATGGCAAACTAAATCCTGAACAAAACAACAAGAAAGCCCACTGCATAGTAGAACACATTTGCCAATGGTATCTCTGATAAGTGTTGAATTCCAATGTTTACAGGGAACACACACAAATTAACAGTAGGAAGATAAACAATCCAATCAAAACATGGGCAATAGACTTAAATGGACAATTTTTGAAAGGGGACTTACATAAGGCCCAGAGACATAGGAAAAAATGCTCAAAGGCACTAACAGTCCAAGAGATGCAAATCAAAATGAGAGAAGTACCAATCCACACCTGTCAGAATAGCTGTTATAAAAAAAAATAAAAAAACCACAAGTGCTGGAGAGGATGCAGAGAAAAAGCAACCCTTGTGCACTGCTGGTGGGAATGCAGACTGCTGCAACCATTGTGGAAAACCATATAGAGTTTCTCAAAAAATTAAAAATGGAGCTCCCATTTGATTCAGTACTCTCTCTTTTAGGCATATATATCTCAAGAAATGAGTAACATTAATCAGGACAGATATATGCAACTGTATGTTCATACCCGCCCAATTTACAATAGCTAAGATTTGGAAACAATCTAAGTGCCCATTAGCAGATGCACGGATTAAAAACTGTGGAACATCTATACAATGGAAAACTCAACTGCTATAACAAAGAATGAACTCTTATAATTTGCAACTCCCAAGGGGTACCAGACTGTGAGAGGGCACAAGTGGGGCTGAGGGACACCCCCGCACCAGTGAACAAATTTTTGTGCACTGGGCCTCTAGTACATATATTTATATGTGTGTGTGTGTGTGTGTGTGTGTGTGTGTGTGTGTGTGTGTGTGTGAAGGTATATATACACAAATATACAGAAATACGTATATGTATATATATGTATGTATATGTATATGTATATGTATATGTATATGTATATGTATATGTACATGTATCTCCCTTAGAGGGCCAATGAACTTTGATATTCAGCAGGGCTGAAAAATCAGCATTATATTACCCTGCTGTTGGCAAAATGGCTGAAGGTAATCTCCTAACCTGATAACCCTGTTTGCTTTGCTAAAGGGCATATATGAGAAACCTAAATCCAAGTGAATAAAAGCTGATGGGTGCTAGGGTTCAGAGAGCTTCTCTGCTAGAGAGAAAGGTCTCTCCCTGGCCCCCCTATGTCTTCTAAACTTATATTTGTTGTCTAGTGTATTCATTTGTGTTCAGCTC
>NW_027669598.1:0-63000 GCF_964212035.1 Myotis nattereri | reverse complement strand
ACGGTTTTCCACTGGTAATGTCTGTGATTACAAACGGCAGGAAATGTAGGAAGAATTGATATACTTTTTTTTCAAGTGGTTCTTCCAAGTTTTTAATCATTTCTGGAAACTCTAATTGCGTATTTTAAGAGTTTTACCACAACTAGAGAGTTTTCTTACAAATATGTACTGGAACCGTGAGGATTTTAACAGAGTCATAAAAAATTCGCCAGAGTAATGGGGCCTCAATTGTAAACATACGCAGTATAGACCTCACTTATAGGCTTTCTACACAAATTTTGAGCTGTATAAACAAGAATTCCTAATATTTGAAAGCAAATTCAAGTGAAAACGCTCCCTAAAGTGCCCGGAGTTGTAAATATTATCAGTTTGCTGGTCATTTCACTGCTTTCCACTGGTAATGTCTGTGATTACAAACGGCAGGAAATGTAGGAAGAATCTATTTACTTTAATTTCAAGGGGTTCTTCCAAGTTTTTAATCATTTCCGGAAACTCTAATTACGTATTTTAAGAGTTTTACAACAACCAGAGAGTTTTCTTACAAATATGTACTGGAACCGTCAGGATTTTAACAGAGTGATTCAAAAGTCGCCAGAGTAATGCGGCCTCAATTGTAAACATAAGCAGTACAGTCCTCACTTACAGGCTTTCTACACAAATTCTGAGCTGTATAAACAAGAATTCCTAATATTTGAAAGCAAATTCAAGTGAAAACGCTCTCTAAAGTGCCCGGAGTTGTAAATATTATCAGTTTGCTCCTCATTTCACGGTTTTCCACTGGTAATGTCTGTGATTACAAACGGCAGGAAATGTAGGAAGAATTGATATACTTTTATTTCAAGTGGTTGTTCCAAGTTTTTAATCATTTCTGGAAACTCTAATTGCGTATCTTAAGAGTTTTACCACAACTAGAGAGTTTTCTTACAAATATGTCCTGGAACCGTCAGGATTTTAACAGAGTCATACAAAAGTCGCCAGAGTAATGGGGCCTAATTGTAAACATAAGCAGTACAGTCCTCACTTACAGGCTTTCTACACAAATTTTGAGCTGTATAAACAAGAATTCCTAATATTTGAAAGCAAATTCAAGTGAAAACGCTCCCTAAAGTGCCCGGAGTTGTAAATATTAACAGTTTGCTGGTCATTTCACTGCTTTCCACTGGTAATGTCTGTGAATACAAACGGCAGGAAATGTAGGAAGAATCTATTTACTTTAATTTCAAGGGGTTCTTCCAAGTTTTCAATCATTTCTGGAAACTCTAATTACGTATTTTAAGAGTTTTACAACAACTAGAGAGTTTTCTTACAAATATGTACTGGAACCGTCAGGATTTTAACAGAGTGATACAAAAGTCGCCAGAGTAATGCGGCCTCAATTGTAAACATAAGCAGTACAGTCCTCACTTACAGGCTTTCTACACAAATTCTGAGCTGTATAAACAAGAATTCCTAATATTTGAAAGCAAATTCAAGTGAAAACGCTCCCTAAAGTGCCCGGAGTTGTAAATATTATCGGTTTGCTCGTCATTTCACGGCTTTCCCCTGGTAATGTCTGTGATTACAAACGGCAGGAAATGTAGGAAGAATCTATTTACTTTTATTTCAAGTGGTTGTTCCAAGTTTTTAATCATTTCTGGAAACTCTAATTGTGTATTTTAAGAGTTTAACCACAACTAGAGAGTTTTCTTACAAATATGTACTGGAACCGTCAGGATTTTAACAGAGTCATACAAAAGTCGCCAGAGTAATGGGGCCTAATTGTAAACATAAGCAGTACAGTCCTCACTTACAGGCTTTCTACACAAATTTTGAGCTGTATAAACAAGAATTCCTAATATTTGAAAGCAAATTCAAGTCAAAACGCTCCCTAAAGTGCCCGGAGTTGTAAATATTATCAGTTTGCTGGTCATTTCACTGCTTTCCACTGGTAATGTCTGTGATTACAAACGGCAGGAAATGTAGGAAGAATCTATTTACTTTAATTTCAAGGGGTTCTTCCAAGTTTTTAATCATTTCTGGAAACTCTAATTACGTATTTTAAGAGTTTTACCACAACTAGAGAGTGTTCTTACAAATATGTACTGGAACCGTCAGGATTTTAACAGAGTGATACAAAAGTCGCCAGAGTAATGCGGCCTCAATTGTAAACATAAGCAGTACAGTCCTCACTTACAGGCTTTCTACACAAATTCTGAGCTGTATAAACAAGAATTCCTAATATTTGAAAGCAAATTCAAGTGAAAACTCTCCCTAAAGTGCCCGGAGTTGTAAATATTATCGGTTTGCTCGTCATTTCACGGCTTTCCCCTGGTAATGTCTGTGATTACAAACGGCAGGAAATGTAGGAAGAATCTATTTACTTTTATTTAAAGTGGTTGTTCCAAGTTTTTAATCATTTCTGGAAACTCTAATTGTGTATTTTAAGAGTTTAACCACAACTAGAGAGTTTTCTTACAAATATGTACTGGAACCGTCAGGATTTTAACAGAGTCATACAAAAGTCGCCAGAGTAATGGGGCCTCAATTGTAAACGTAAGCAGTACAGTCCTCACTTACAGGCTTTCTACACAAATTCTGAGCTGTATAAACAAGAATTCCTAATATATGAAAGCAAATTCAAGTGAAAACGCTCCCTAAAGTGCCCGGAGTTGTAAATATTATCAGTTTGCTGGTCATTTCACGGTTTTCCACTGGTAATGTCTGTGATTACAAACGGCATGAAATGTAGGAAGAATCGATTTACTTTAATTTCAAGTGGTTGTTCCAAGTTTTTAATCATTTCTGGAAACTCTAATTGCGTATTTTAAGAGTTTTACCACAACTAGAGAGTTTTCTTACAAATATGTACTGGAACCGTGAGGATTTTAACAGAGTCATAAAAAATTCGCCAGAGTAATGGGGCCTCAATTGTAAACATACGCAGTATAGACCTCACTTATAGGCTTTCTACACAAATTTTGAGCTGTATAAACAAGAATTCCTAATATTTGAAAGCAAATTCAAGTGAAAACGCTCCCTAAAGTGCCCGGAGTTGTAAATATTATCAGTTTGCTGGTCATTTCACTGCTTTCCACTGGTAATGTCTGTGATTACAAACGGCAGGAAATGTAGGAAGAATCTATTTACTTTAATTTCAAGGGGTTCTTCCAAGTTTTTAATCATTTCTGGAAACTCTAATTACGTATTTTAAGAGTTTTACAACAACTAGAGAGTTTTCTTACAAATATGTACTCGAACGGTCAGGATTTTAACAGAGTGATACAAAAGTCGCCAGAGTAATGCGGCCTCAATTGTAAACATAAGCAGTACAGTCCTCACTTACAGGCTTTCTACACAAATTCTGAGCTGTATAAACAAGAATTCCTAATATTTGAAAGCAAATTCAAGTGAAAACGCTCCCTAAAGTGCCCGGAGTTGTAAATATTATCAGTTTGCTGGTCATTTCACGGTTTTCCACTGGTAATGTCTGTGATTACAAACGGCAGGAAATGTAGGAAGAATCGATTTACTTTAATTTCTCGTGGTTCCTCCAAGTTTTTAATCATTTCTGGAAAATCTAATTGCGTATTTTAAGAGTTTTACCACAACTAGAGAGTTTTCTTACAAATATGTACTGGAACCGTCAGGATTTTAATAGAGTCATACAAAAGTCGCCAGATTAATGGGGCCTCAATTGTAAACCTACGCAGTATAGACCTCACTTATAGGCTTTCTACACAAATTTTGAGCTGTATAAACAAGAATTCCTAATATTTGAAAGCAAATTCAAGTGAAAACGCTCACTAAAGTGCCCGGAGTTGTAAATATTATCAGTTTGCTGGTCATTTCACGGCTTTCCACTGGTAATGTCTGTGATTACAAACGGCAGGAAATGTAGGAAGAAACTATTTACTTTTATTTCAAGTGGTTGTTCCAAGTTTTTAATCATTTCTGGAAACTCTAATTGCGTATTTTAAGAGTTTTACCACAACTAGAGAGTTTTCTTACAAATATGTACTGGAACCGTCAGGATTTTAACAGAGTCATACAAAAGTCGCCAGAGTAATGGGGCCTCAATTGTAAACATACGCAGTATAGACCTCACTTATAGGCTTTCTACACAAATTTTGAGCTGTATAAACAAGAATTCCTAATATTTGAAAGCAAATTCAAGTGAAAACGCTCCCTAAAGTGCCCGGAGTTGTAAATATTATCAGTTTGCTCGTCATTTCACGGCTTTCCACTGGTAATGTCTGTGATTACAAACGGCAGGAAATGTAGGAAGAATCTATTTACTTTTATTTCAAGTGGTTGTTCCAAGTTTTTAATCATTTCTGGAAACTCTAATTGTGTATTTTAAGAGTTTAACCACAACTAGAGAGTTTTCTTACAAATATGTACTGGAACCGTCAGGATTTTAACAGAGTCATACAAAAGTCGCCAGAGTAATGGGGCCTCAATTGTAAACGTAAGCAGTACAGTCCTCACTTACAGGCTTTCTACACAAATTCTGAGCTGTATAAACAAGAATTCCGAATATTTGAAAGCAAATTCAAGTGAAAACGCTCTCTAAAGTGCCCGGAGTTGTAAATATTATCAGTTTGCTGGTCATTTCACGGCTTTCCACTGGTAATGTCTGTGATTACAAACGGCTGGAAATGTAGGAAGAATTGATATACTTTTATTTCAAGTGGTTCTTCCAAGTTTTTAATCATTTCTGGAAACTCTAATTGCGTATTTTAAGAGTTTTACCACAACTAGAGAGTTTTCTTACAAATATGTACTGGAACCGTCAGGATTTTAACAGAGTGATACAAAAGTCGCCAGAGTAATGGGGCCTCAATTGTAAACATACGCAGTATAGACCTCACTTATAGGCTTTCTACACAAATTTTGAGCTGTATAAACAAGAATTCCTAATATTTGAAAGCAAATTCAAGTGAAAACGCTCACTAAAGTGCCCGGAGTTGTAAATATTATCAGTTTGCTCGTCATTTCACGGCTTTCCCCTGGTAATGTCTGTGATTACAAACGGCAGGAAATGTAGGAAGAATCTATTTACTTTTATTTCAAGTGGTTGTTCCAAGTTTTTAATCATTTCTGGAAACTCTAATTGTGTATTTTAAGAGTTTAACCACAACTAGAGAGTTTTCTTACAAATATGTACTGGAACCGTCAGGATTTTAACAGAGTCATACAAAAGTCGCCAGAGTAATGGGGCCTCAATTGTAAACGTAAGCAGTACAGTCCTCACTTACACGCTTTCTACACAAATTCTGAGCTGTATAAACAAGAATTCCTAATATTTGAAAGCAAATTCAAGTGAAAACGCTCCCTAAAGTGCCCGGAGTTGTAAATATTATCAGTTTGCTGGTCATTTCACGGTTTTCCACTGGTAATGTCTGTGATTACAAACGGCAGGAAATGTAGGAAGAATCGATTCACTTTAATTTCAAGTGGTTGTTCCAAGTTTTTAATCATTTCTGGAAACTCTAATTGCGTATTTTAAGAGTTTTACCACAACTAGAGAGTTTTCTTACAAATATGTACTGGAACCGTGAGGATTTTAACAGAGTCATAAAAAATTCGCCTGAGCAATGGGGCCTCAATTGTAAACATACGCAGTATAGACCTCACTTATAGGCTTTCTACACAAATATTGAGCTGTATAAACAAGAATTCCTAATATTTGAAAGCAAATTCAAGTGAAAACGCTCCCTAAAGTGCCCGGAGTTGTAAATATTATCAGTTTGCTGGTCATTTCACTGCTTTCCACTGGTAATGTCTGTGATTACAAACGGCAGGAAATGTAGGAAGAATCTATTTACTTTAATTTCAAGGGGTTCTTCCAAGTTTTTAATCATTTCTGGAAACTCTAATTACGTATTTTAAGAGTTTTACCACAACTAGAGAGTTTTCTTACAAATATGTACTGGAACCGTCAGGATTTTAACAGAGTGATACAAAAGTCGCCAGAGTAATGGGGCCTCAATTGTAAACATACGCAGTATAGACCTCACTTATAGGCTTTCAACACAGATTTTGAGCTGTATAAACAAGAATTCCTAATATTTGAAAGCAAATTCAAGTGAAAACGCTCCCTAAAGTGCCCGGAGTTGTAAATATTATCAGTTTGCTCGTCATTTCACGGCTTTCCCCTGGTAATGTCTGTGATTACAAACGGCAGGAAATGTAGGAAGAATCTATTTACTTTTATTTCAAGTGGTTGTTCCAAGTTTTTAATCATTTCTGGAAACTCTAATTGCGTATTTTAAGAGTTTTACCACAACTAGAGAGTTTTCTTACAAATATGTACTGGAACCGTGAGGATTTTAACAGAGTCATAAAAAATTCGCCTGAGCAATGGGGCCTCAATTGTAAACATACGCAGTATAGACCTCACTTATAGGCTTTCTACACAAATATTGAGCTGTATAAACAAGAATTCCTAATATTTGAAAGCAAATTCAAGTGAAAACGCTCCCTAAAGTGCCCGGAGTTGTAAATATTATCAGTTTGCTGGTCATTTCACTGCTTTCCACTGGTAATGTCTGTGATTACAAACGGCAGGAAATGTAGGAAGAATCGATTCACTTTAATTTCAAGTGGTTGTTCCAAGTTTTTAATCATTTCTGGAAACTCTAATTGCGTATTTTAAGAGTTTTACCACAACTAGAGAGTTTTCTTACAAATATGTACTGGAACCGTGAGGATTTTAACAGAGTCATAAAAAATTCGCCTGAGCAATGGGGCCTCAATTGTAAACATACGCAGTATAGACCTCACTTATAGGCTTTCTACACAAATATTGAGCTGTATAAACAAGAATTCCTAATATTTGAAAGCAAATTCAAGTGAAAACGCTCCCTAAAGTGCCCGGAGTTGTAAATATTATCAGTTTGCTGGTCATTTCACTGCTTTCCACTGGTAATGTCTGTGATTACAAACGGCAGGAAATGTAGGAAGAATCTATTTACTTTAATTTCAAGGGGTTCTTCCAAGTTTTTAATCATTTCTGGAAACTCTAATTACGTATTTTAAGAGTTTTACCACAACTAGAGAGTTTTCTTACAAATATGTACTGGAACCGTCAGGATTTTAACAGAGTGATACAAAAGTCGCCAGAGTAATGCGGCCTCAATTGTAAACATAAGCAGTACAGTCCTCACTTACAGGCTTTCTACACAAATTCTGAGCTGTATAAACAAGAATTCCTAATATTTGAAAGCAAATTCAAGTGAAAACGCTCTCTAAAGTGCCCGGAGTTGTAAATATTATCAGTTTGCTGGTCATTTCACGGCTTTCCACTGGTAATGTCTGTGATTACAAACGGCAGGAAATGTAGGAAGAATTGATATACTTTTATTTCAAGTGGTTCTTCCAAGTTTTTAATCATTTCTGGAAACTCTAATTGCGTATTTTAAGAGTTTTACCACAACTAGAGAGTTTTCTTACAAATATGTACTGGAACCGTCAGGATTTTAACAGAGTGATACAAAAGTCGCCAGAGTAATGGGGCCTCAATTGTAAACATACGCAGTATAGACCTCACTTATAGGCTTTCTACACAAATTTTGAGCTGTATAAACAAGAATTCCTAATATTTGAAAGCAAATTCAAGTGAAAACGCTCCCTAAAGTGCCCGGAGTTGTAAATATTATCAGTTTGCTTGTCATTTCACGGCTTTCCCCTGGTAATGTCTGTGATTACAAACGGCAGGAAATGTAGGAAGAATCGATTTACTTTAATTTCAAGTGGTTCCTCCAAGTTTTTAATCATTTCTGGAAAATCTAATTGCGTATTTTAAGAGTTTTACCACAACTAGAGAGTTTTCTTACAAATATGTACTGGAACCGTCAGGATTTTAATAGAGTCATACAAAAGTCGCCAGAGTAATGGGGCCTCAATTGTAAACATAGGCAGTATAGACCTCACTTATAGGCTTTCTACACAGATTTTGAGCTGTATAAACAAGAATTCCTAATATTTGAAAGCAAATTCAAGTGAAAACGCTCCCTAAAGTGCCCGGAGTTGTAAATATTATCAGTTTGCTCGTCATTTCACGGCTTTCCCCTGGTAATGTCTGTGATTACAAACGGCAGGAAATGTAGGAAGAATCTATTTACTTTTATTTCAAGTGGTTGTTCCAAGTTTTTAATCATTTCTGGAAACTCTAATTGTGTATTTTAAGAGTTTAACCACAACTAGAGAGTTTTCTTACAAATATGTACTGGAACCGTCAGGATTTTAACAGAGTCATACAAAAGTCGCCAGAGTAATGGGCCCTCAATTGTAAACGTAAGCAGTACAGTCCTCACTTACAGGCTTTCTACACAAATTCTGAGCTGTATAAACAAGAATTCCTAATATTTGAAAGCAAATTCAAGTTAAAACGCTCCCTAAAGTGCCCGGAGTTGTAAATATTATCAGTTTGCTGGTCATTTCACGGTTTTCCACTGGTAATGTCTGTGATTACAAACGGCAGGAAATGTAGGAAGAATCGATTTACTTTAATTTCAAGTGGTTGTTCCAAGTTTTTAATCATTTCTGGAAACTCTAATTGCGTATTTTAATAGTTTTACAACAACTAGAGAGTTTTCTTACAAATATGTACTGGAACCGTGAGGATTTTAACAGAGTCATAAAAAATTCGCCTGAGTAATGGGGCCTCAATTGTAAACATACGCAGTATAGACCTCACTTATAGGCTTTCTACACAAATTTTGAGCTGTATAAACAAGAATTCCTAATATTTGAAAGCAAATTCAAGTGAAAACGCTCCCTAAAGTGCCCGGAGTTGTAAATATTATCAGTTTGCTGGTCATTTCACTGCTTTCCACTGGTAATGTCTGTGATTACAAACGGCAGGAAATGTAGGAAGAATCTATGTACTTTAATTTCAAGGGATTCTTCCAAGTTTTTAATCATTTCTGGAAACTCTAATTACGTATTTTAAGAGTTTTACAACAACTAGAGAGTTTTCTTACAAATATGTACTGGAACCGTCAGGATTTTAACAGAGTGATACAAAAGTCGCCAGAGTAATGCGGCCTCAATTGTAAACATAAGCAGTACAGTCCTCACTTACAGGCTTTCTACACAAATTCTGAGCTGTATAAACAAGAATTCCTAATATTTGAAAGCAAATTCAAGTGAAAACGCTCCCTAAAGTGCCCGGAGTTGTAAATATTATCAGTTTGCTGGTCATTTCACGGCTTTCCACTGGTAATGTCTGTGATTACAAACGGCAGGAAATGTAGGAAGAATTGATATACTTTTATTTCAAGTGGTTCTTCCAAGTTTTTAATCATTTCTGGAAACTCTAATTGCGTATTTTAAGAGTTTTACCACAACTAGAGAGTTTTCTTACAAATATGTACTGGAACCGTCAGGATTTTAACAGAGTGATACAAAAGTCGCCAGAGTAATGGGGCCTCAACTGTAAACATACGCAGTATAGACCTCACTTATAGGCTTTCTACACAAATTTTGAGCTGTATAAACAAGAATTCCTAATATTTGAAAGCAAATTCAAGTGAAAACGCTCCCTAAAGTGCCCGGAGTTGTAAATATTATCAGTTTGCTCGTCATTTCACGGCTTTCCCCTGGTAATGTCTGTGATTACAAACGGCAGGAAATGTAGGAAGAATCTATTTACTTTTATTTCAAGTGGTTGTTCCAAGTTTTTAATCATTTCTGGAAACTCTAATTGTGTATTTTAAGAGTTAAACCACAACTAGAGAGTTTTCTTACAAATATGTACTGGAACCGTCAGGATTTTAACAGAGTCATACAAAAGTCGCCAGAGTAATGGGGCCTCAATTGTAAACGTAAGCAGTACAGTCCTCACTTACAGGCTTTCTACACAAATTCTGTATAAACAAGAATTCCTAATATTTGAAAGCAAATTCAAGTGAAAACGCTCTCTAAAGTGCCCGGAGTTGTAAATATTATCAGTTTGCTGGTCATTTCACGGCTTTCCACTGGTAATGTCTGTGATTACAAACGGCAGGAAATGTAGGAAGAATTGATATACTTTTATTTCAAGTGGTTCTTCCAAGTTTTTAATCATTTCTGGAAACTCTAATTGTGTATTTTAAGAGTTTTACCACAACTAGAGAGTTTTCTTACAAATATGTACTGGAACCGTCAGGATTTTAACAGAGTGATACAAAAGTCGCCAGAGTAATGGGGCCTCAATTCTAAACATACGCAGTATAGACCTCACTTATAGGCTTTCTACACAAATTTTGAGCTGTATAAACAAGAATTCCTAATATTTGAAAGCAAATTCAAGTGAAAACGCTCCCTAAAGTGCCCGGAGTTGTAAATATTATCAGTTTGCTCGTCATTTCACGGCTTTCCCCTGGTAATGTCTGTGATTACAAACGGCAGGAAATGTAGGAAGAATCTATTTACTTTAATTTCAAGGGGTTCTTCCAAGTTTTTAATCATTTCTGGAAACTCTAATTACGTATTTTAAGAGTTTTACAACAACTAGAGAGTTTTCTTACAAATATGTACTGGAACCGTCAGGATTTTAACAGAGTGATACAAAAGTCGCCAGAGTAATGCGGCCTCAATTGTAAACATAAGCAGTACAGTCCTCACTTACAGGCTTTCTACACAAATTCTGAGCTGTATAAACAAGAATTCCTAATATTTGAAAGCAAATTCAAGTGAAAACGCTCCCTAAAGTGCCCGGAGTTGTAAATATTATCAATTTGCTGGTCATTTCACGGCTTTCCACTGGTAATGTCTGTGATTACAAACGGCAGGAAATGTAGGAAGAATTGATATACTTTTATTTCAAGTGGTTCTTCCAAGTTTTTAATCATTTCTGGAAACTCTAATTGCGTATTTTAAGAGTTTTACCACAACTAGAGAGTTTTCTTACAAATATGTACTGGAACCGTCAGGATTTTAACAGAGTCATACAAAAGTCGCCAGAGTAATGGGGCCTCAACTGTAAACATACGCAGTATAGACCTCACTTATAGGCTTTCTACACAAATTTTGAGCTGTATAAACAAGAATTCCTAATATTTGAAAGCAAATTCAAGTGAAAACGCTCCCTAAAGTGCCCGGAGTTGTAAATATTATCAGTTTGCTCGTCATTTCACGGCTTTCCCCTGGTAATGTCTGTGATTACAAACGGCAGGAAATGTAGGAAGAATCTATTTACTTTAATTTCAAGGGGTTCTTCCAAGTTTTTAATCATTTCTGGAAACTCTAATTACGTATTTTATGAGTTTTACAACAACTAGAGAGTTTTCTTACAAATATGTACTGGAACCGTCAGGATTTTAACAGAGTGATACAAAAGTCGCCAGAGTAATGCGGCCTCAATTGTAAACATAAGCAGTACAGTCCTCACTTACAGGCTTTCTACACAAATTCTGAGCTGTATAAACAAGAATTCCTAATATTTGAAAGCAAATTCAAGTGAAAACGCTCCCTAAAGTGCCCGGAGTTGTAAATATTATCAATTTGCTGGTCATTTCACGGCTTTCCACTGGTAATGTCTGTGATTACAAACGGCAGGAAATGTAGGAAGAATTGATATACTTTTATTTCAAGTGGTTCTTCCAAGTTTTTAATCATTTCTGGAAACTCTAATTGCGTATTTTAAGAGTTTTACCACAACTAGAGAGTTTTCTTACAAATATGTACTGGAACCGTCAGGATTTTAACAGAGTCATACAAAAGTCGCCAGAGTAATGGGGCCTCAACTGTAAACATACGCAGTATAGACCTCACTTAAAGGCTTTCTACACAAATTTTGAGCTGTATAAACAAGAATTCCTAATATTTGAAAGCAAATTCAAGTGAAAACGCTCCCTAAAGTGCCCGGAGTTGTAAATATTATCAGTTTGCTCGTCATTTCACGGCTTTCCCATGGTAATGTCTGTGATTACAAACGGCAGGAAATGTAGGAAGAATCTATTTACTTTGATTTCAAGTGGTTGTTCCAAGTTTTTAATCATTTCTGGAAACTCTAATTGTGTATTTTAAGAGTTAAACCACAACTAGAGAGTTTTCTTACAAATATGTACTGGAACCGTCAGGATTTTAACAGAGTCATACAAAAGTCGCCAGAGTAATGGGGCCTCAATTGTAAACGTAAGCAGTACAGTCCTCACTTACAGGGTTTCTACACAAATTCTGAGCTGTATAAACAAGAATTCCTAATATTTGAAAGCAAATTCAAGTGAAAACGCTCTCTAAAGTGCCCGGAGTTGTAAATATTATCAGTTTGCTGGTCATTTCACGGCTTTCCACTGGTAATGTCTGTGATTACAAACGGCAGGAAATGTAGGAAGAATTGATATACTTTTATTTCAAGTGGTTCTTCCAAGTTTTTAATCATTTCTGGAAACTCTAATTGCGTATTTTAAGAGTTTTACCACAACTAGAGAGTTTTCTTACAAATATGTACTGGAACCGTCAGGATTTTAACAGAGTCATACAAAAGTCGCCAGAGTAATGGGGCCTCAATTGTAAACGTAAGCAGTACAGTCCTCACTTACAGGCTTTCTACACAAATTCTGAGCTGTATAAACAAGAATTCCTAATATATGAAAGCAAATTCAAGTGAAAACGCTCCCTAAAGTGCCCGGAGTTGTAAATATTATCAGTTTGCTGGTCATTTCACGGTTTTCCACTGGTAATGTCTGTGATTACAAACGGCATGAAATGTAGGAAGAATCGATTTACTTTAATTTCAAGTGGTTGTTCCAAGTTTTTAATCATTTCTGGAAACTCTAATTGCGTATTTTAAGAGTTTTACCACAACTAGAGAGTTTTCTTACAAATATGTACTGGAACCGTGAGGATTTTAACAGAGTCATAAAAAATTCGCCAGAGTAATGGGGCCTCAATTGTAAACATACGCAGTATAGACCTCACTTATAGGCTTTCTACACAAATTTTGAGCTGTATAAACAAGAATTCCTAATATTTGAAAGCAAATTCAAGTGAAAACGCTCCCTAAAGTGCCCGGAGTTGTAAATATTATCAGTTTGCTGGTCATTTCACTGCTTTCCACTGGTAATGTCTGTGATTACAAACGGCAGGAAATGTAGGAAGAATCTATTTACTTTAATTTCAAGGGGTTCTTCCAAGTTTTTAATCATTTCTGGAAACTCTAATTGTGTATTTTAAGAGTTAAACCACAACTAGAGAGTTTTCTTACAAATATGTACTGGAACCGTCAGGATTTTAACAGAGTCATACAAAAGTCGCCAGAGTAATGGGGCCTCAATTGTAAACGTAAGCAGTACAGTCCTCACTTACAGGCTTTCTACACAAATTCTGTATAAACAAGAATTCCTAATATTTGAAAGCAAATTCAAGTGAAAACGCTCTCTAAAGTGCCCGGAGTTGTAAATATTATCAGTTTGCTGGTCATTTCACGGCTTTCCACTGGTAATGTCTGTGATTACAAACGGCAGGAAATGTAGGAAGAATTGATATACTTTTATTTCAAGTGGTTCTTCCAAGTTTTTAATCATTTCTGGAAACTCTAATTGTGTATTTTAAGAGTTTTACCACAACTAGAGAGTTTTCTTACAAATATGTACTGGAACCGTCAGGATTTTAACAGAGTGATACAAAAGTCGCCAGAGTAATGGGGCCTCAATTCTAAACATACGCAGTATAGACCTCACTTATAGGCTTTCTACACAAATTTTGAGCTGTATAAACAAGAATTCCTAATATTTGAAAGCAAATTCAAGTGAAAACGCTCCCTAAAGTGCCCGGAGTTGTAAATATTATCAGTTTGCTCGTCATTTCACGGCTTTCCCCTGGTAATGTCTGTGATTACAAACGGCAGGAAATGTAGGAAGAATCTATTTACTTTAATTTCAAGGGGTTCTTCCAAGTTTTTAATCATTTCTGGAAACTCTAATTACGTATTTTAAGAGTTTTACAACAACTAGAGAGTTTTCTTACAAATATGTACTGGAACCGTCAGGATTTTAACAGAGTGATACAAAAGTCGCCAGAGTAATGCGGCCTCAATTGTAAACATAAGCAGTACAGTCCTCACTTACAGGCTTTCTACACAAATTCTGAGCTGTATAAACAAGAATTCCTAATATTTGAAAGCAAATTCAAGTGAAAACGCTCCCTAAAGTGCCCGGAGTTGTAAATATTATCAATTTGCTGGTCATTTCACGGCTTTCCACTGGTAATGTCTGTGATTACAAACGGCAGGAAATGTAGGAAGAATTGATATACTTTTATTTCAAGTGGTTCTTCCAAGTTTTTAATCATTTCTGGAAACTCTAATTGCGTATTTTAAGAGTTTTACCACAACTAGAGAGTTTTCTTACAAATATGTACTGGAACCGTCAGGATTTTAACAGAGTCATACAAAAGTCGCCAGAGTAATGGGGCCTCAACTGTAAACATACGCAGTATAGACCTCACTTATAGGCTTTCTACACAAATTTTGAGCTGTATAAACAAGAATTCCTAATATTTGAAAGCAAATTCAAGTGAAAACGCTCCCTAAAGTGCCCGGAGTTGTAAATATTATCAGTTTGCTCGTCATTTCACGGCTTTCCCCTGGTAATGTCTGTGATTACAAACGGCAGGAAATGTAGGAAGAATCTATTTACTTTAATTTCAAGGGGTTCTTCCAAGTTTTTAATCATTTCTGGAAACTCTAATTACGTATTTTATGAGTTTTACAACAACTAGAGAGTTTTCTTACAAATATGTACTGGAACCGTCAGGATTTTAACAGAGTGATACAAAAGTCGCCAGAGTAATGCGGCCTCAATTGTAAACATAAGCAGTACAGTCCTCACTTACAGGCTTTCTACACAAATTCTGAGCTGTATAAACAAGAATTCCTAATATTTGAAAGCAAATTCAAGTGAAAACGCTCCCTAAAGTGCCCGGAGTTGTAAATATTATCAATTTGCTGGTCATTTCACGGCTTTCCACTGGTAATGTCTGTGATTACAAACGGCAGGAAATGTAGGAAGAATTGATATACTTTTATTTCAAGTGGTTCTTCCAAGTTTTTAATCATTTCTGGAAACTCTAATTGCGTATTTTAAGAGTTTTACCACAACTAGAGAGTTTTCTTACAAATATGTACTGGAACCGTCAGGATTTTAACAGAGTCATACAAAAGTCGCCAGAGTAATGGGGCCTCAACTGTAAACATACGCAGTATAGACCTCACTTAAAGGCTTTCTACACAAATTTTGAGCTGTATAAACAAGAATTCCTAATATTTGAAAGCAAATTCAAGTGAAAACGCTCCCTAAAGTGCCCGGAGTTGTAAATATTATCAGTTTGCTCGTCATTTCACGGCTTTCCCATGGTAATGTCTGTGATTACAAACGGCAGGAAATGTAGGAAGAATCTATTTACTTTGATTTCAAGTGGTTGTTCCAAGTTTTTAATCATTTCTGGAAACTCTAATTGTGTATTTTAAGAGTTAAACCACAACTAGAGAGTTTTCTTACAAATATGTACTGGAACCGTCAGGATTTTAACAGAGTCATACAAAAGTCGCCAGAGTAATGGGGCCTCAATTGTAAACGTAAGCAGTACAGTCCTCACTTACAGGGTTTCTACACAAATTCTGAGCTGTATAAACAAGAATTCCTAATATTTGAAAGCAAATTCAAGTGAAAACGCTCTCTAAAGTGCCCGGAGTTGTAAATATTATCAGTTTGCTGGTCATTTCACGGCTTTCCACTGGTAATGTCTGTGATTACAAACGGCAGGAAATGTAGGAAGAATTGATATACTTTTATTTCAAGTGGTTCTTCCAAGTTTTTAATCATTTCTGGAAACTCTAATTGCGTATTTTAAGAGTTTTACCACAACTAGAGAGTTTTCTTACAAATATGTACTGGAACCGTCAGGATTTTAACAGAGTCATACAAAAGTCGCCAGAGTAATGGGGCCTCAATTGTAAACGTAAGCAGTACAGTCCTCACTTACAGGCTTTCTACACAAATTCTGAGCTGTATAAACAAGAATTCCTAATATATGAAAGCAAATTCAAGTGAAAACGCTCCCTAAAGTGCCCGGAGTTGTAAATATTATCAGTTTGCTGGTCATTTCACGGTTTTCCACTGGTAATGTCTGTGATTACAAACGGCATGAAATGTAGGAAGAATCGATTTACTTTAATTTCAAGTGGTTGTTCCAAGTTTTTAATCATTTCTGGAAACTCTAATTGCGTATTTTAAGAGTTTTACCACAACTAGAGAGTTTTCTTACAAATATGTACTGGAACCGTGAGGATTTTAACAGAGTCATAAAAAATTCGCCAGAGTAATGGGGCCTCAATTGTAAACATACGCAGTATAGACCTCACTTATAGGCTTTCTACACAAATTTTGAGCTGTATAAACAAGAATTCCTAATATTTGAAAGCAAATTCAAGTGAAAACGCTCCCTAAAGTGCCCGGAGTTGTAAATATTATCAGTTTGCTGGTCATTTCACTGCTTTCCACTGGTAATGTCTGTGATTACAAACGGCAGGAAATGTAGGAAGAATCTATTTACTTTAATTTCAAGGGGTTCTTCCAAGTTTTTAATCATTTCTGGAAACTCTAATTACGTATTTTAAGAGTTTTACAACAACTAGAGAGTTTTCTTACAAATATGTACTCGAACGGTCAGGATTTTAACAGAGTGATACAAAAGTCGCCAGAGTAATGCGGCCTCAATTGTAAACATAAGCAGTACAGTCCTCACTTACAGGCTTTCTACACAAATTCTGAGCTGTATAAACAAGAATTCCTAATATTTTAAAGCAAATTCAAGTGAAAACGCTCCCTAAAGTGCCCGGAGTTGTAAATATTATCAGTTTGCTGGTCATTTCACGGTTTTCCACTGGTAATGTCTGTGATTACAAACGGCAGGAAATGTAGGAAGAATCGATTTACTTTAATTTCTCGTGGTTCCTCCAAGTTTTTAATCATTTCTGGAAAATCTAATTGCGTATTTTAAGAGTTTTACCACAACTAGAGAGTTTTCTTACAAATATGTACTGGAACCGTCAGGATTTTAATAGAGTCATACAAAAGTCGCCAGATTAATGGGGCCTCAATTGTAAACCTACGCAGTATAGACCTCACTTATAGGCTTTCTACACAAATTTTGAGCTGTATAAACAAGAATTCCTAATATTTGAAAGCAAATTCAAGTGAAAACGCTCCCTAAAGTGCCCGGAGTTGTAAATATTATCAGTTTGCTGGTCATTTCACGGCTTTCCACTGGTAATGTCTGTGATTACAAACGGCAGGAAATGTAGGAAGAATCTATTTACTTTTATTTCAAGTGGTTGTTCCAAGTTTTTAATCATTTCTGGAAACTCTAATTGCGTATTTTAAGAGTTTTACCACAACTAGAGAGTTTTCTTACAAATATGTACTGGAACCGTCAGGATTTTAACAGAGTCATACAAAAGTCGCCAGAGTAATGGGGCCTAATTGTAAACATAAGCAGTACAGTCCTCACTTATAGGCTTTCTACACAAATTTTGAGCTGTATAAACAAGAATTCCTAATATTTGAAAGCAAATTCAAGTGAAAACGCTCCCTAAAGTGCCCGGAGTTGTAAATATTAACAGTTTGCTGGTCATTTCACTGCTTTCCACTGGTAATGTCTGTGAATACAAACGGCAGGAAATGTAGGAAGAATCTATTTACTTTAATTTCAAGGGGTTCTTCCAAGTTTTCAATCATTTCTGGAAACTCTAATTACGTATTTTAAGAGTTTTACAACAACTAGAGAGTTTTCTTACAAATATGTACTGGAACCGTCAGGATTTTAACAGAGTGATACAAAAGTCGCCAGAGTAATGCGGCCTCAATTGTAAACATAAGCAGTACAGTCCTCACTTACAGGCTTTCTACACAAATTCTGAGCTGTATAAACAAGAATTCCTAATATTTGAAAGCAAATTCAAGTGAAAACGCTCCCTAAAGTGCCCGGAGTTGTAAATATTATCGGTTTGCTCGTCATTTCACGGCTTTCCCCTGGTAATGTCTGTGATTACAAACGGCAGGAAATGTAGGAAGAATCTATTTACTTTTATTTCAAGTGGTTGTTCCAAGTTTTTAATCATTTCTGGAAACTCTAATTGTGTATTTTAAGAGTTTAACCACAACTAGAGAGTTTTCTTACAAATATGTACTGGAACCGTCAGGATTTTAACAGAGTCATACAAAAGTCGCCAGAGTAATGGGGCCTAATTGTAAACATAAGCAGTACAGTCCTCACTTACAGGCTTTCTACACAAATTTTGAGCTGTATAAACAAGAATTCCTAATATTTGAAAGCAAATTCAAGTCAAAACGCTCCCTAAAGTGCCCGGAGTTGTAAATATTATCAGTTTGCTGGTCATTTCACTGCTTTCCACTGGTAATGTCTGTGATTACAAACGGCAGGAAATGTAGGAAGAATCTATTTACTTTAATTTCAAGGGGTTCTTCCAAGTTTTTAATCATTTCTGGAAACTCTAATTACGTATTTTAAGAGTTTTACCACAACTAGAGAGTGTTCTTACAAATATGTACTGGAACCGTCAGGATTTTAACAGAGTGATACAAAAGTCGCCAGAGTAATGCGGCCTCAATTGTAAACATAAGCAGTACAGTCCTCACTTACAGGCTTTCTACACAAATTCTGAGCTGTATAAACAAGAATTCCTAATATTTGAAAGCAAATTCAAGTGAAAACTCTCCCTAAAGTGCCCGGAGTTGTAAATATTATCGGTTTGCTCGTCATTTCACGGCTTTCCCCTGGTAATGTCTGTGATTACAAACGGCAGGAAATGTAGGAAGAATCTATTTACTTTTATTTAAAGTGGTTGTTCCAAGTTTTTAATCATTTCTGGAAACTCTAATTGTGTATTTTAAGAGTTTAACCACAACTAGAGAGTTTTCTTACAAATATGTACTGGAACCGTCAGGATTTTAACAGAGTCATACAAAAGTCGCCAGAGTAATGGGGCCTCAATTGTAAACGTAAGCAGTACAGTCCTCACTTACAGGCTTTCTACACAAATTCTGAGCTGTATAAACAAGAATTCCTAATATATGAAAGCAAATTCAAGTGAAAACGCTCCCTAAAGTGCCCGGAGTTGTAAATATTATCAGTTTGCTGGTCATTTCACGGTTTTCCACTGGTAATGTCTGTGATTACAAACGGCATGAAATGTAGGAAGAATCGATTTACTTTAATTTCAAGTGGTTGTTCCAAGTTTTTAATCATTTCTGGAAACTCTAATTGCGTATTTTAAGAGTTTTACCACAACTAGAGAGTTTTCTTACAAATATGTACTGGAACCGTGAGGATTTTAACAGAGTCATAAAAAATTCGCCAGAGTAATGGGGCCTCAATTGTAAACATACGCAGTATAGACCTCACTTATAGGCTTTCTACACAAATTTTGAGCTGTATAAACAAGAATTCCTAATATTTGAAAGCAAATTCAAGTGAAAACGCTCCCTAAAGTGCCCGGAGTTGTAAATATTATCAGTTTGCTGGTCATTTCACTGCTTTCCACTGGTAATGTCTGTGATTACAAACGGCAGGAAATGTAGGAAGAATCTATTTACTTTAATTTCAAGGGGTTCTTCCAAGTTTTTAATCATTTCTGGAAACTCTAATTACGTATTTTAAGAGTTTTACAACAACTAGAGAGTTTTCTTACAAATATGTACTCGAACGGTCAGGATTTTAACAGAGTGATACAAAAGTCGCCAGAGTAATGCGGCCTCAATTGTAAACATAAGCAGTACAGTCCTCACTTACAGGCTTTCTACACAAATTCTGAGCTGTATAAACAAGAATTCCTAATATTTGAAAGCAAATTCAAGTGAAAACGCTCCCTAAAGTGCCCGGAGTTGTAAATATTATCAGTTTGCTGGTCATTTCACGGTTTTCCACTGGTAATGTCTGTGATTACAAACGGCAGGAAATGTAGGAAGAATCGATTTACTTTAATTTCTCGTGGTTCCTCCAAGTTTTTAATCATTTCTGGAAAATCTAATTGCGTATTTTAAGAGTTTTACCACAACTAGAGAGTTTTCTTACAAATATGTACTGGAACCGTCAGGATTTTAATAGAGTCATACAAAAGTCGCCAGATTAATGGGGCCTCAATTGTAAACCTACGCAGTATAGACCTCACTTATAGGCTTTCTACACAAATTTTGAGCTGTATAAACAAGAATTCCTAATATTTGAAAGCAAATTCAAGTGAAAACGCTCACTAAAGTGCCCGGAGTTGTAAATATTATCAGTTTGCTGGTCATTTCACGGCTTTCCACTGGTAATGTCTGTGATTACAAACGGCAGGAAATGTAGGAAGAAACTATTTACTTTTATTTCAAGTGGTTGTTCCAAGTTTTTAATCATTTCTGGAAACTCTAATTGCGTATTTTAAGAGTTTTACCACAACTAGAGAGTTTTCTTACAAATATGTACTGGAACCGTCAGGATTTTAACAGAGTCATACAAAAGTCGCCAGAGTAATGGGGCCTCAATTGTAAACATACGCAGTATAGACCTCACTTATAGGCTTTCTACACAAATTTTGAGCTGTATAAACAAGAATTCCTAATATTTGAAAGCAAATTCAAGTGAAAACGCTCCCTAAAGTGCCCGGAGTTGTAAATATTATCAGTTTGCTCGTCATTTCACGGCTTTCCACTGGTAATGTCTGTGATTACAAACGGCAGGAAATGTAGGAAGAATCTATTTACTTTTATTTCAAGTGGTTGTTCCAAGTTTTTAATCATTTCTGGAAACTCTAATTGTGTATTTTAAGAGTTTAACCACAACTAGAGAGTTTTCTTACAAATATGTACTGGAACCGTCAGGATTTTAACAGAGTCATACAAAAGTCGCCAGAGTAATGGGGCCTCAATTGTAAACGTAAGCAGTACAGTCCTCACTTACAGGCTTTCTACACAAATTCTGAGCTGTATAAACAAGAATTCCGAATATTTGAAAGCAAATTCAAGTGAAAACGCTCTCTAAAGTGCCCGGAGTTGTAAATATTATCAGTTTGCTGGTCATTTCACGGCTTTCCACTGGTAATGTCTGTGATTACAAACGGCTGGAAATGTAGGAAGAATTGATATACTTTTATTTCAAGTGGTTCTTCCAAGTTTTTAATCATTTCTGGAAACTCTAATTGCGTATTTTAAGAGTTTTACCACAACTAGAGAGTTTTCTTACAAATATGTACTGGAACCGTCAGGATTTTAACAGAGTGATACAAAAGTCGCCAGAGTAATGGGGCCTCAATTGTAAACATACGCAGTATAGACCTCACTTATAGGCTTTCTACACAAATTTTGAGCTGTATAAACAAGAATTCCTAATATTTGAAAGCAAATTCAAGTGAAAACGCTCACTAAAGTGCCCGGAGTTGTAAATATTATCAGTTTGCTCGTCATTTCACGGCTTTCCCCTGGTAATGTCTGTGATTACAAACGGCAGGAAATGTAGGAAGAATCTATTTACTTTTATTTCAAGTGGTTGTTCCAAGTTTTTAATCATTTCTGGAAACTCTAATTGTGTATTTTAAGAGTTTAACCACAACTAGAGAGTTTTCTTACAAATATGTACTGGAACCGTCAGGATTTTAACAGAGTCATACAAAAGTCGCCAGAGTAATGGGGCCTCAATTGTAAACGTAAGCAGTACAGTCCTCACTTACACGCTTTCTACACAAATTCTGAGCTGTATAAACAAGAATTCCTAATATTTGAAAGCAAATTCAAGTGAAAACGCTCCCTAAAGTGCCCGGAGTTGTAAATATTATCAGTTTGCTGGTCATTTCACGGTTTTCCACTGGTAATGTCTGTGATTACAAACGGCAGGAAATGTAGGAAGAATCGATTCACTTTAATTTCAAGTGGTTGTTCCAAGTTTTTAATCATTTCTGGAAACTCTAATTGCGTATTTTAAGAGTTTTACCACAACTAGAGAGTTTTCTTACAAATATGTACTGGAACCGTGAGGATTTTAACAGAGTCATAAAAAATTCGCCTGAGCAATGGGGCCTCAATTGTAAACATACGCAGTATAGACCTCACTTATAGGCTTTCTACACAAATATTGAGCTGTATAAACAAGAATTCCTAATATTTGAAAGCAAATTCAAGTGAAAACGCTCCCTAAAGTGCCCGGAGTTGTAAATATTATCAGTTTGCTGGTCATTTCACTGCTTTCCACTGGTAATGTCTGTGATTACAAACGGCAGGAAATGTAGGAAGAATCTATTTACTTTAATTTCAAGGGGTTCTTCCAAGTTTTTAATCATTTCTGGAAACTCTAATTACGTATTTTAAGAGTTTTACCACAACTAGAGAGTTTTCTTACAAATATGTACTGGAACCGTCAGGATTTTAACAGAGTGATACAAAAGTCGCCAGAGTAATGGGGCCTCAATTGTAAACATACGCAGTATAGACCTCACTTATAGGCTTTCAACACAGATTTTGAGCTGTATAAACAAGAATTCCTAATATTTGAAAGCAAATTCAAGTGAAAACGCTCCCTAAAGTGCCCGGAGTTGTAAATATTATCAGTTTGCTCGTCATTTCACGGCTTTCCCCTGGTAATGTCTGTGATTACAAACGGCAGGAAATGTAGGAAGAATCTATTTACTTTTATTTCAAGTGGTTGTTCCAAGTTTTTAATCATTTCTGGAAACTCTAATTGCGTATTTTAAGAGTTTTACCACAACTAGAGAGTTTTCTTACAAATATGTACTGGAACCGTGAGGATTTTAACAGAGTCATAAAAAATTCGCCTGAGCAATGGGGCCTCAATTGTAAACATACGCAGTATAGACCTCACTTATAGGCTTTCTACACAAATATTGAGCTGTATAAACAAGAATTCCTAATATTTGAAAGCAAATTCAAGTGAAAACGCTCCCTAAAGTGCCCGGAGTTGTAAATATTATCAGTTTGCTGGTCATTTCACTGCTTTCCACTGGTAATGTCTGTGATTACAAACGGCAGGAAATGTAGGAAGAATCGATTCACTTTAATTTCAAGTGGTTGTTCCAAGTTTTTAATCATTTCTGGAAACTCTAATTGCGTATTTTAAGAGTTTTACCACAACTAGAGAGTTTTCTTACAAATATGTACTGGAACCGTGAGGATTTTAACAGAGTCATAAAAAATTCGCCTGAGCAATGGGGCCTCAATTGTAAACATACGCAGTATAGACCTCACTTATAGGCTTTCTACACAAATATTGAGCTGTATAAACAAGAATTCCTAATATTTGAAAGCAAATTCAAGTGAAAACGCTCCCTAAAGTGCCCGGAGTTGTAAATATTATCAGTTTGCTGGTCATTTCACTGCTTTCCACTGGTAATGTCTGTGATTACAAACGGCAGGAAATGTAGGAAGAATCTATTTACTTTAATTTCAAGGGGTTCTTCCAAGTTTTTAATCATTTCTGGAAACTCTAATTACGTATTTTAAGAGTTTTACCACAACTAGAGAGTTTTCTTACAAATATGTACTGGAACCGTCAGGATTTTAACAGAGTGATACAAAAGTCGCCAGAGTAATGCGGCCTCAATTGTAAACATAAGCAGTACAGTCCTCACTTACAGGCTTTCTACACAAATTCTGAGCTGTATAAACAAGAATTCCTAATATTTGAAAGCAAATTCAAGTGAAAACGCTCTCTAAAGTGCCCGGAGTTGTAAATATTATCAGTTTGCTGGTCATTTCACGGCTTTCCACTGGTAATGTCTGTGATTACAAACGGCAGGAAATGTAGGAAGAATTGATATACTTTTATTTCAAGTGGTTCTTCCAAGTTTTTAATCATTTCTGGAAACTCTAATTGCGTATTTTAAGAGTTTTACCACAACTAGAGAGTTTTCTTACAAATATGTACTGGAACCGTCAGGATTTTAACAGAGTGATACAAAAGTCGCCAGAGTAATGGGGCCTCAATTGTAAACATACGCAGTATAGACCTCACTTATAGGCTTTCTACACAAATTTTGAGCTGTATAAACAAGAATTCCTAATATTTGAAAGCAAATTCAAGTGAAAACGCTCCCTAAAGTGCCCGGAGTTGTAAATATTATCAGTTTGCTTGTCATTTCACGGCTTTCCCCTGGTAATGTCTGTGATTACAAACGGCAGGAAATGTAGGAAGAATCGATTTACTTTAATTTCAAGTGGTTCCTCCAAGTTTTTAATCATTTCTGGAAAATCTAATTGCGTATTTTAAGAGTTTTACCACAACTAGAGAGTTTTCTTACAAATATGTACTGGAACCGTCAGGATTTTAATAGAGTCATACAAAAGTCGCCAGAGTAATGGGGCCTCAATTGTAAACATAGGCAGTATAGACCTCACTTATAGGCTTTCTACACAGATTTTGAGCTGTATAAACAAGAATTCCTAATATTTGAAAGCAAATTCAAGTGAAAACGCTCCCTAAAGTGCCCGGAGTTGTAAATATTATCAGTTTGCTCGTCATTTCACGGCTTTCCCCTGGTAATGTCTGTGATTACAAACGGCAGGAAATGTAGGAAGAATCTATTTACTTTTATTTCAAGTGGTTGTTCCAAGTTTTTAATCATTTCTGGAAACTCTAATTGTGTATTTTAAGAGTTTAACCACAACTAGAGAGTTTTCTTACAAATATGTACTGGAACCGTCAGGATTTTAACAGAGTCATACAAAAGTCGCCAGAGTAATGGGCCCTCAATTGTAAACGTAAGCAGTACAGTCCTCACTTACAGGCTTTCTACACAAATTCTGAGCTGTATAAACAAGAATTCCTAATATTTGAAAGCAAATTCAAGTTAAAACGCTCCCTAAAGTGCCCGGAGTTGTAAATATTATCAGTTTGCTGGTCATTTCACGGTTTTCCACTGGTAATGTCTGTGATTACAAACGGCAGGAAATGTAGGAAGAATCGATTTACTTTAATTTCAAGTGGTTGTTCCAAGTTTTTAATCATTTCTGGAAACTCTAATTGCGTATTTTAATAGTTTTACAACAACTAGAGAGTTTTCTTACAAATATGTACTGGAACCGTGAGGATTTTAACAGAGTCATAAAAAATTCGCCTGAGTAATGGGGCCTCAATTGTAAACATACGCAGTATAGACCTCACTTATAGGCTTTCTACACAAATTTTGAGCTGTATAAACAAGAATTCCTAATATTTGAAAGCAAATTCAAGTGAAAACGCTCCCTAAAGTGCCCGGAGTTGTAAATATTATCAGTTTGCTGGTCATTTCACTGCTTTCCACTGGTAATGTCTGTGATTACAAACGGCAGGAAATGTAGGAAGAATCTATGTACTTTAATTTCAAGGGATTCTTCCAAGTTTTTAATCATTTCTGGAAACTCTAATTACGTATTTTAAGAGTTTTACAACAACTAGAGAGTTTTCTTACAAATATGTACTGGAACCGTCAGGATTTTAACAGAGTGATACAAAAGTCGCCAGAGTAATGCGGCCTCAATTGTAAACATAAGCAGTACAGTCCTCACTTACAGGCTTTCTACACAAATTCTGAGCTGTATAAACAAGAATTCCTAATATTTGAAAGCAAATTCAAGTGAAAACGCTCCCTAAAGTGCCCGGAGTTGTAAATATTATCAGTTTGCTGGTCATTTCACGGCTTTCCACTGGTAATGTCTGTGATTACAAACGGCAGGAAATGTAGGAAGAATTGATATACTTTTATTTCAAGTGGTTCTTCCAAGTTTTTAATCATTTCTGGAAACTCTAATTGCGTATTTTAAGAGTTTTACCACAACTAGAGAGTTTTCTTACAAATATGTACTGGAACCGTCAGGATTTTAACAGAGTGATACAAAAGTCGCCAGAGTAATGGGGCCTCAACTGTAAACATACGCAGTATAGACCTCACTTATAGGCTTTCTACACAAATTTTGAGCTGTATAAACAAGAATTCCTAATATTTGAAAGCAAATTCAAGTGAAAACGCTCCCTAAAGTGCCCGGAGTTGTAAATATTATCAGTTTGCTCGTCATTTCACGGCTTTCCCCTGGTAATGTCTGTGATTACAAACGGCAGGAAATGTAGGAAGAATCTATTTACTTTTATTTCAAGTGGTTGTTCCAAGTTTTTAATCATTTCTGGAAACTCTAATTGTGTATTTTAAGAGTTAAACCACAACTAGAGAGTTTTCTTACAAATATGTACTGGAACCGTCAGGATTTTAACAGAGTCATACAAAAGTCGCCAGAGTAATGGGGCCTCAATTGTAAACGTAAGCAGTACAGTCCTCACTTACAGGCTTTCTACACAAATTCTGTATAAACAAGAATTCCTAATATTTGAAAGCAAATTCAAGTGAAAACGCTCTCTAAAGTGCCCGGAGTTGTAAATATTATCAGTTTGCTGGTCATTTCACGGCTTTCCACTGGTAATGTCTGTGATTACAAACGGCAGGAAATGTAGGAAGAATTGATATACTTTTATTTCAAGTGGTTCTTCCAAGTTTTTAATCATTTCTGGAAACTCTAATTGTGTATTTTAAGAGTTTTACCACAACTAGAGAGTTTTCTTACAAATATGTACTGGAACCGTCAGGATTTTAACAGAGTGATACAAAAGTCGCCAGAGTAATGGGGCCTCAATTCTAAACATACGCAGTATAGACCTCACTTATAGGCTTTCTACACAAATTTTGAGCTGTATAAACAAGAATTCCTAATATTTGAAAGCAAATTCAAGTGAAAACGCTCCCTAAAGTGCCCGGAGTTGTAAATATTATCAGTTTGCTCGTCATTTCACGGCTTTCCCCTGGTAATGTCTGTGATTACAAACGGCAGGAAATGTAGGAAGAATCTATTTACTTTAATTTCAAGGGGTTCTTCCAAGTTTTTAATCATTTCTGGAAACTCTAATTACGTATTTTAAGAGTTTTACAACAACTAGAGAGTTTTCTTACAAATATGTACTGGAACCGTCAGGATTTTAACAGAGTGATACAAAAGTCGCCAGAGTAATGCGGCCTCAATTGTAAACATAAGCAGTACAGTCCTCACTTACAGGCTTTCTACACAAATTCTGAGCTGTATAAACAAGAATTCCTAATATTTGAAAGCAAATTCAAGTGAAAACGCTCCCTAAAGTGCCCGGAGTTGTAAATATTATCAATTTGCTGGTCATTTCACGGCTTTCCACTGGTAATGTCTGTGATTACAAACGGCAGGAAATGTAGGAAGAATTGATATACTTTTATTTCAAGTGGTTCTTCCAAGTTTTTAATCATTTCTGGAAACTCTAATTGCGTATTTTAAGAGTTTTACCACAACTAGAGAGTTTTCTTACAAATATGTACTGGAACCGTCAGGATTTTAACAGAGTCATACAAAAGTCGCCAGAGTAATGGGGCCTCAACTGTAAACATACGCAGTATAGACCTCACTTATAGGCTTTCTACACAAATTTTGAGCTGTATAAACAAGAATTCCTAATATTTGAAAGCAAATTCAAGTGAAAACGCTCCCTAAAGTGCCCGGAGTTGTAAATATTATCAGTTTGCTCGTCATTTCACGGCTTTCCCCTGGTAATGTCTGTGATTACAAACGGCAGGAAATGTAGGAAGAATCTATTTACTTTAATTTCAAGGGGTTCTTCCAAGTTTTTAATCATTTCTGGAAACTCTAATTACGTATTTTATGAGTTTTACAACAACTAGAGAGTTTTCTTACAAATATGTACTGGAACCGTCAGGATTTTAACAGAGTGATACAAAAGTCGCCAGAGTAATGCGGCCTCAATTGTAAACATAAGCAGTACAGTCCTCACTTACAGGCTTTCTACACAAATTCTGAGCTGTATAAACAAGAATTCCTAATATTTGAAAGCAAATTCAAGTGAAAACGCTCCCTAAAGTGCCCGGAGTTGTAAATATTATCAATTTGCTGGTCATTTCACGGCTTTCCACTGGTAATGTCTGTGATTACAAACGGCAGGAAATGTAGGAAGAATTGATATACTTTTATTTCAAGTGGTTCTTCCAAGTTTTTAATCATTTCTGGAAACTCTAATTGCGTATTTTAAGAGTTTTACCACAACTAGAGAGTTTTCTTACAAATATGTACTGGAACCGTCAGGATTTTAACAGAGTCATACAAAAGTCGCCAGAGTAATGGGGCCTCAACTGTAAACATACGCAGTATAGACCTCACTTAAAGGCTTTCTACACAAATTTTGAGCTGTATAAACAAGAATTCCTAATATTTGAAAGCAAATTCAAGTGAAAACGCTCCCTAAAGTGCCCGGAGTTGTAAATATTATCAGTTTGCTCGTCATTTCACGGCTTTCCCATGGTAATGTCTGTGATTACAAACGGCAGGAAATGTAGGAAGAATCTATTTACTTTGATTTCAAGTGGTTGTTCCAAGTTTTTAATCATTTCTGGAAACTCTAATTGTGTATTTTAAGAGTTAAACCACAACTAGAGAGTTTTCTTACAAATATGTACTGGAACCGTCAGGATTTTAACAGAGTCATACAAAAGTCGCCAGAGTAATGCGGCCTCAATTGTAAACATAAGCAGTACAGTCCTCACTTACAGGCTTTCTACACAAATTCTGAGCTGTATAAACAAGAATTCCTAATATTTGAAAGCAAATTCAAGTGAAAACGCTCCCTAAAGTGCCCGGAGTTGTAAATATTATCAATTTGCTGGTCATTTCACGGCTTTCCACTGGTAATGTCTGTGATTACAAACGGCAGGAAATGTAGGAAGAATTGATATACTTTTATTTCAAGTGGTTCTTCCAAGTTTTTAATCATTTCTGGAAACTCTAATTGCGTATTTTAAGAGTTTTACCACAACTAGAGAGTTTTCTTACAAATATGTACTGGAACCGTCAGGATTTTAACAGAGTCATACAAAAGTCGCCAGAGTAATGGGGCCTCAACTGTAAACATACGCAGTATAGACCTCACTTATAGGCTTTCTACACAAATTTTGAGCTGTATAAACAAGAATTCCTAATATTTGAAAGCAAATTCAAGTGAAAACGCTCCCTAAAGTGCCCGGAGTTGTAAATATTATCAGTTTGCTCGTCATTTCACGGCTTTCCCCTGGTAATGTCTGTGATTACAAACGGCAGGAAATGTAGGAAGAATCTATTTACTTTAATTTCAAGGGGTTCTTCCAAGTTTTTAATCATTTCTGGAAACTCTAATTACGTATTTTATGAGTTTTACAACAACTAGAGAGTTTTCTTACAAATATGTACTGGAACCGTCAGGATTTTAACAGAGTGATACAAAAGTCGCCAGAGTAATGCGGCCTCAATTGTAAACATAAGCAGTACAGTCCTCACTTACAGGCTTTCTACACAAATTCTGAGCTGTATAAACAAGAATTCCTAATATTTGAAAGCAAATTCAAGTGAAAACGCTCCCTAAAGTGCCCGGAGTTGTAAATATTATCAATTTGCTGGTCATTTCACGGCTTTCCACTGGTAATGTCTGTGATTACAAACGGCAGGAAATGTAGGAAGAATTGATATACTTTTATTTCAAGTGGTTCTTCCAAGTTTTTAATCATTTCTGGAAACTCTAATTGCGTATTTTAAGAGTTTTACCACAACTAGAGAGTTTTCTTACAAATATGTACTGGAACCGTCAGGATTTTAACAGAGTCATACAAAAGTCGCCAGAGTAATGGGGCCTCAACTGTAAACATACGCAGTATAGACCTCACTTAAAGGCTTTCTACACAAATTTTGAGCTGTATAAACAAGAATTCCTAATATTTGAAAGCAAATTCAAGTGAAAACGCTCCCTAAAGTGCCCGGAGTTGTAAATATTATCAGTTTGCTCGTCATTTCACGGCTTTCCCATGGTAATGTCTGTGATTACAAACGGCAGGAAATGTAGGAAGAATCTATTTACTTTGATTTCAAGTGGTTGTTCCAAGTTTTTAATCATTTCTGGAAACTCTAATTGTGTATTTTAAGAGTTAAACCACAACTAGAGAGTTTTCTTACAAATATGTACTGGAACCGTCAGGATTTTAACAGAGTCATACAAAAGTCGCCAGAGTAATGGGGCCTCAATTGTAAACGTAAGCAGTACAGTCCTCACTTACAGGGTTTCTACACAAATTCTGAGCTGTATAAACAAGAATTCCTAATATTTGAAAGCAAATTCAAGTGAAAACGCTCTCTAAAGTGCCCGGAGTTGTAAATATTATCAGTTTGCTGGTCATTTCACGGCTTTCCACTGGTAATGTCTGTGATTACAAACGGCAGGAAATGTAGGAAGAATTGATATACTTTTATTTCAAGTGGTTCTTCCAAGTTTTTAATCATTTCTGGAAACTCTAATTGCGTATTTTAAGAGTTTTACCACAACTAGAGAGTTTTCTTACAAATATGTACTGGAACCGTCAGGATTTTAACAGAGTCATACAAAAGTCGCCAGAGTAATGGGGCCTCAATTGTAAACGTAAGCAGTACAGTCCTCACTTACAGGCTTTCTACACAAATTCTGAGCTGTATAAACAAGAATTCCTAATATATGAAAGCAAATTCAAGTGAAAACGCTCCCTAAAGTGCCCGGAGTTGTAAATATTATCAGTTTGCTGGTCATTTCACGGTTTTCCACTGGTAATGTCTGTGATTACAAACGGCATGAAATGTAGGAAGAATCGATTTACTTTAATTTCAAGTGGTTGTTCCAAGTTTTTAATCATTTCTGGAAACTCTAATTGCGTATTTTAAGAGTTTTACCACAACTAGAGAGTTTTCTTACAAATATGTACTGGAACCGTGAGGATTTTAACAGAGTCATAAAAAATTCGCCAGAGTAATGGGGCCTCAATTGTAAACATACGCAGTATAGACCTCACTTATAGGCTTTCTACACAAATTTTGAGCTGTATAAACAAGAATTCCTAATATTTGAAAGCAAATTCAAGTGAAAACGCTCCCTAAAGTGCCCGGAGTTGTAAATATTATCAGTTTGCTGGTCATTTCACTGCTTTCCACTGGTAATGTCTGTGATTACAAACGGCAGGAAATGTAGGAAGAATCTATTTACTTTAATTTCAAGGGGTTCTTCCAAGTTTTTAATCATTTCTGGAAACTCTAATTGTGTATTTTAAGAGTTAAACCACAACTAGAGAGTTTTCTTACAAATATGTACTGGAACCGTCAGGATTTTAACAGAGTCATACAAAAGTCGCCAGAGTAATGGGGCCTCAATTGTAAACGTAAGCAGTACAGTCCTCACTTACAGGCTTTCTACACAAATTCTGTATAAACAAGAATTCCTAATATTTGAAAGCAAATTCAAGTGAAAACGCTCTCTAAAGTGCCCGGAGTTGTAAATATTATCAGTTTGCTGGTCATTTCACGGCTTTCCACTGGTAATGTCTGTGATTACAAACGGCAGGAAATGTAGGAAGAATTGATATACTTTTATTTCAAGTGGTTCTTCCAAGTTTTTAATCATTTCTGGAAACTCTAATTGTGTATTTTAAGAGTTTTACCACAACTAGAGAGTTTTCTTACAAATATGTACTGGAACCGTCAGGATTTTAACAGAGTGATACAAAAGTCGCCAGAGTAATGGGGCCTCAATTCTAAACATACGCAGTATAGACCTCACTTATAGGCTTTCTACACAAATTTTGAGCTGTATAAACAAGAATTCCTAATATTTGAAAGCAAATTCAAGTGAAAACGCTCCCTAAAGTGCCCGGAGTTGTAAATATTATCAGTTTGCTCGTCATTTCACGGCTTTCCCCTGGTAATGTCTGTGATTACAAACGGCAGGAAATGTAGGAAGAATCTATTTACTTTAATTTCAAGGGGTTCTTCCAAGTTTTTAATCATTTCTGGAAACTCTAATTACGTATTTTAAGAGTTTTACAACAACTAGAGAGTTTTCTTACAAATATGTACTGGAACCGTCAGGATTTTAACAGAGTGATACAAAAGTCGCCAGAGTAATGCGGCCTCAATTGTAAACATAAGCAGTACAGTCCTCACTTACAGGCTTTCTACACAAATTCTGAGCTGTATAAACAAGAATTCCTAATATTTGAAAGCAAATTCAAGTGAAAACGCTCCCTAAAGTGCCCGGAGTTGTAAATATTATCAATTTGCTGGTCATTTCACGGCTTTCCACTGGTAATGTCTGTGATTACAAACGGCAGGAAATGTAGGAAGAATTGATATACTTTTATTTCAAGTGGTTCTTCCAAGTTTTTAATCATTTCTGGAAACTCTAATTGCGTATTTTAAGAGTTTTACCACAACTAGAGAGTTTTCTTACAAATATGTACTGGAACCGTCAGGATTTTAACAGAGTCATACAAAAGTCGCCAGAGTAATGGGGCCTCAACTGTAAACATACGCAGTATAGACCTCACTTATAGGCTTTCTACACAAATTTTGAGCTGTATAAACAAGAATTCCTAATATTTGAAAGCAAATTCAAGTGAAAACGCTCCCTAAAGTGCCCGGAGTTGTAAATATTATCAGTTTGCTCGTCATTTCACGGCTTTCCCCTGGTAATGTCTGTGATTACAAACGGCAGGAAATGTAGGAAGAATCTATTTACTTTAATTTCAAGGGGTTCTTCCAAGTTTTTAATCATTTCTGGAAACTCTAATTACGTATTTTATGAGTTTTACAACAACTAGAGAGTTTTCTTACAAATATGTACTGGAACCGTCAGGATTTTAACAGAGTGATACAAAAGTCGCCAGAGTAATGCGGCCTCAATTGTAAACATAAGCAGTACAGTCCTCACTTACAGGCTTTCTACACAAATTCTGAGCTGTATAAACAAGAATTCCTAATATTTGAAAGCAAATTCAAGTGAAAACGCTCCCTAAAGTGCCCGGAGTTGTAAATATTATCAATTTGCTGGTCATTTCACGGCTTTCCACTGGTAATGTCTGTGATTACAAACGGCAGGAAATGTAGGAAGAATTGATATACTTTTATTTCAAGTGGTTCTTCCAAGTTTTTAATCATTTCTGGAAACTCTAATTGCGTATTTTAAGAGTTTTACCACAACTAGAGAGTTTTCTTACAAATATGTACTGGAACCGTCAGGATTTTAACAGAGTCATACAAAAGTCGCCAGAGTAATGGGGCCTCAACTGTAAACATACGCAGTATAGACCTCACTTAAAGGCTTTCTACACAAATTTTGAGCTGTATAAACAAGAATTCCTAATATTTGAAAGCAAATTCAAGTGAAAACGCTCCCTAAAGTGCCCGGAGTTGTAAATATTATCAGTTTGCTCGTCATTTCACGGCTTTCCCATGGTAATGTCTGTGATTACAAACGGCAGGAAATGTAGGAAGAATCTATTTACTTTGATTTCAAGTGGTTGTTCCAAGTTTTTAATCATTTCTGGAAACTCTAATTGTGTATTTTAAGAGTTAAACCACAACTAGAGAGTTTTCTTACAAATATGTACTGGAACCGTCAGGATTTTAACAGAGTCATACAAAAGTCGCCAGAGTAATGGGGCCTCAATTGTAAACGTAAGCAGTACAGTCCTCACTTACAGGGTTTCTACACAAATTCTGAGCTGTATAAACAAGAATTCCTAATATTTGAAAGCAAATTCAAGTGAAAACGCTCTCTAAAGTGCCCGGAGTTGTAAATATTATCAGTTTGCTGGTCATTTCACGGCTTTCCACTGGTAATGTCTGTGATTACAAACGGCAGGAAATGTAGGAAGAATTGATATACTTTTATTTCAAGTGGTTCTTCCAAGTTTTTAATCATTTCTGGAAACTCTAATTGCGTATTTTAAGAGTTTTACCACAACTAGAGAGTTTTCTTACAAATATGTACTGGAACCGTCAGGATTTTAACAGAGTCATACAAAAGTCGCCAGAGTAATGGGGCCTCAATTGTAAACGTAAGCAGTACAGTCCTCACTTACAGGCTTTCTACACAAATTCTGAGCTGTATAAACAAGAATTCCTAATATATGAAAGCAAATTCAAGTGAAAACGCTCCCTAAAGTGCCCGGAGTTGTAAATATTATCAGTTTGCTGGTCATTTCACGGTTTTCCACTGGTAATGTCTGTGATTACAAACGGCATGAAATGTAGGAAGAATCGATTTACTTTAATTTCAAGTGGTTGTTCCAAGTTTTTAATCATTTCTGGAAACTCTAATTGCGTATTTTAAGAGTTTTACCACAACTAGAGAGTTTTCTTACAAATATGTACTGGAACCGTGAGGATTTTAACAGAGTCATAAAAAATTCGCCAGAGTAATGGGGCCTCAATTGTAAACATACGCAGTATAGACCTCACTTATAGGCTTTCTACACAAATTTTGAGCTGTATAAACAAGAATTCCTAATATTTGAAAGCAAATTCAAGTGAAAACGCTCCCTAAAGTGCCCGGAGTTGTAAATATTATCAGTTTGCTGGTCATTTCACTGCTTTCCACTGGTAATGTCTGTGATTACAAACGGCAGGAAATGTAGGAAGAATCTATTTACTTTAATTTCAAGGGGTTCTTCCAAGTTTTTAATCATTTCTGGAAACTCTAATTACGTATTTTAAGAGTTTTACAACAACTAGAGAGTTTTCTTACAAATATGTACTCGAACGGTCAGGATTTTAACAGAGTGATACAAAAGTCGCCAGAGTAATGCGGCCTCAATTGTAAACATAAGCAGTACAGTCCTCACTTACAGGCTTTCTACACAAATTCTGAGCTGTATAAACAAGAATTCCTAATATTTTAAAGCAAATTCAAGTGAAAACGCTCCCTAAAGTGCCCGGAGTTGTAAATATTATCAGTTTGCTGGTCATTTCACGGTTTTCCACTGGTAATGTCTGTGATTACAAACGGCAGGAAATGTAGGAAGAATCGATTTACTTTAATTTCTCGTGGTTCCTCCAAGTTTTTAATCATTTCTGGAAAATCTAATTGCGTATTTTAAGAGTTTTACCACAACTAGAGAGTTTTCTTACAAATATGTACTGGAACCGTCAGGATTTTAATAGAGTCATACAAAAGTCGCCAGATTAATGGGGCCTCAATTGTAAACCTACGCAGTATAGACCTCACTTATAGGCTTTCTACACAAATTTTGAGCTGTATAAACAAGAATTCCTAATATTTGAAAGCAAATTCAAGTGAAAACGCTCCCTAAAGTGCCCGGAGTTGTAAATATTATCAGTTTGCTGGTCATTTCACGGCTTTCCACTGGTAATGTCTGTGATTACAAACGGCAGGAAATGTAGGAAGAATCTATTTACTTTTATTTCAAGTGGTTGTTCCAAGTTTTTAATCATTTCTGGAAACTCTAATTGCGTATTTTAAGAGTTTTACCACAACTAGAGAGTTTTCTTACAAATATGTACTGGAACCGTCAGGATTTTAACAGAGTCATACAAAAGTCGCCAGAGTAATGGGGCCTCAATTGTAAACATACGCAGTATAGACCTCACTTATAGGCTTTCTACACAAATTTTGAGCTGTATAAACAAGAATTCCTAATATTTGAAAGCAAATTCAAGTGAAAACGCTCCCTAAAGTGCCCGGAGTTGTAAATATTATCAGTTTGCTCGTCATTTCACGGCTTTCCACTGGTAATGTCTGTGATTACAAACGGCAGGAAATGTAGGAAGAATCTATTTACTTTTATTTCAAGTGGTTGTTCCAAGTTTTTAATCATTTCTGGAAACTCTAATTGTGTATTTTAAGAGTTTAACCACAACTAGAGAGTTTTCTTACAAATATGTACTGGAACCGTCAGGATTTTAACAGAGTCATACAAAAGTCGCCAGAGTAATGGGGCCTCAATTGTAAACATAAGCAGTACAGTCCTCACTTACAGGCTTTCTACACAAATTCTGAGCTGTTTAAACAAGAATTCCTAATATTTGAAAGCAAATTCAAGTGAAAACGCTCTCTAAAGTGCCCGGAGTTGTAAATATTATCAGTTTGCTGGTCATTTCACGGCTTTCCACTGGTAATGTCTGTGATTACAAACGGCTGGAAATGTAGGAAGAATTGATATACTTTTATTTCAAGTGGTTCTTCCAAGTTTTTAATCATTTCTGGAAACTCTAATTGCGTATTTTAAGAGTTTTACCACAACTAGAGAGTTTTCTTACAAATATGTACTGGAACCGTCAGGATTTTAACAGAGTGATACAAAAGTCGCCAGAGTAATGGGGCCTCAATTGTAAACATATGCAGTATAGACCTCACTTATAGGCTTTCTACACAAATTTTGAGCTGTATAAACAAGAATTCCTAATATTTGAAAGCAAATTCAAGTGAAAACGCTCCCTAAAGTGCCCGGAGTTGTAAATATTATCAGTTTGCTGGTCATTTCACTGCTTTCCACTGGTAATGTCTGTGATTACAAACGGCAGGAAATGTAGGAAGAATCTATTTACTTTAATTTCAAGGGGTTCTTCCAAGTTTTTAATCATTTCTGGAAACTCTAATTACGTATTTTAAGAGTTTTACCACAACTAGAGAGTTTTCTTACAAATATGTACTGGAACCGTCAGGATTTTAACAGAGTGATACAAAAGTCGCCAGAGTAATGCGGCCTCAATTGTAAACATAAGCAGTACAGTCCTCACTTACAGGCTTTCTACACAAATTCTGAGCTGTATAAACAAGAATTCCTAATATTTGAAAGCAAATTCAAGTGAAAACGCTCCCTAAAGTGCCCGGAGTTGTAAATATTATCAGTTTGCTGGTCATTTCACGGTTTTCCACTGGTAATGTCTGTGATTACAAACGGCAGGAAATGTAGGAAGAATCGATTTACTTTAATTTCTCGTGGTTCCTCCAAGTTTTTAATCATTTCTGGAAAATCTAATTGCGTATTTTAAGAGTTTTACCACAACTAGAGAGTTTTCTTACAAATATGTACTGGAACCGTCAGGATTTTAATAGAGTCATACAAAAGTCGCCAGATTAATGGGGCCTCAATTGTAAACCTACGCAGTATAGACCTCACTTATAGGCTTTCTACACAAATTTTGAGCTGTATAAACAAGAATTCCTAATATTTGAAAGCAAATTCAAGTGAAAACGCTCCCTAAAGTGCCCGGAGTTGTAAATATTATCAGTTTGCTGGTCATTTCACGGCTTTCCACTGGTAATGTCTGTGATTACAAACGGCAGGAAATGTAGGAAGAATCTATTTACTTTTATTTCAAGTGGTTGTTCCAAGTTTTTAATCATTTCTGGAAACTCTAATTGCGTATTTTAAGAGTTTTACCACAACTAGAGAGTTTTCTTACAAATATGTACTGGAACCGTCAGGATTTTAACAGAGTCATACAAAAGTCGCCAGAGTAATGGGGCCTCAATTGTAAACATACGCAGTATAGACCTCACTTATAGGCTTTCTACACAAATTTTGAGCTGTATAAACAAGAATTCCTAATATTTGAAAGCAAATTCAAGTGAAAACGCTCCCTAAAGTGCCCGGAGTTGTAAATATTATCAGTTTGCTCGTCATTTCACGGCTTTCCACTGGTAATGTCTGTGATTACAAACGGCAGGAAATGTAGGAAGAATCTATTTACTTTTATTTCAAGTGGTTGTTCCAAGTTTTTAATCATTTCTGGAAACTCTAATTGTGTATTTTAAGAGTTTAACCACAACTAGAGAGTTTTCTTACAAATATGTACTGGAACCGTCAGGATTTTAACAGAGTCATACAAAAGTCGCCAGAGTAATGGGGCCTCAATTGTAAACATAAGCAGTACAGTCCTCACTTACAGGCTTTCTACACAAATTCTGAGCTGTTTAAACAAGAATTCCTAATATTTGAAAGCAAATTCAAGTGAAAACGCTCTCTAAAGTGCCCGGAGTTGTAAATATTATCAGTTTGCTGGTCATTTCACGGCTTTCCACTGGTAATGTCTGTGATTACAAACGGCTGGAAATGTAGGAAGAATTGATATACTTTTATTTCAAGTGGTTCTTCCAAGTTTTTAATCATTTCTGGAAACTCTAATTGCGTATTTTAAGAGTTTTACCACAACTAGAGAGTTTTCTTACAAATATGTACTGGAACCGTCAGGATTTTAACAGAGTGATACAAAAGTCGCCAGAGTAATGGGGCCTCAATTGTAAACATATGCAGTATAGACCTCACTTATAGGCTTTCTACACAAATTTTGAGCTGTATAAACAAGAATTCCTAATATTTGAAAGCAAATTCAAGTGAAAACGCTCCCTAAAGTGCCCGGAGTTGTAAATATTATCAGTTTGCTGGTCATTTCACTGCTTTCCACTGGTAATGTCTGTGATTACAAACGGCAGGAAATGTAGGAAGAATCTATTTACTTTAATTTCAAGGGGTTCTTCCAAGTTTTTAATCATTTCTGGAAACTCTAATTACGTATTTTAAGAGTTTTACCACAACTAGAGAGTTTTCTTACAAATATGTACTGGAACCGTCAGGATTTTAACAGAGTGATACAAAAGTCGCCAGAGTAATGCGGCCTCAATTGTAAACATAAGCAGTACAGTCCTCACTTACAGGCTTTCTACACAAATTCTGAGCTGTATAAACAAGAATTCCTAATATTTGAAAGCAAATTCAAGTGAAAACGCTCTCTAAAGTGCCCGGAGTTGTAAATATTATCAGTTTGCTGGTCATTTCACGGCTTTCCACTGGTAATGTCTGTGATTACAAACGGCAGGAAATGTAGGAAGAATTGATATACTTTTATTTCAAGTGGTTCTTCCAAGTTTTTAATCATTTCTGGAAACTCTAATTGCGTATTTTAAGAGTTTTACCACAACTAGAGAGTTTTCTTACAAATATGTACTGGAACCGTCAGGATTTTAACAGAGTGATACAAAAGTCGCCAGAGTAATGGGGCCTCAATTGTAAACATACGCAGTATAGACCTCACTTATAGGCTTTCTACACAAATTTTGAGCTGTATAAACAAGAATTCCTAATATTTGAAAGCAAATTCAAGTGAAAACGCTCCCTAAAGTGCCCGGAGTTGTAAATATTATCAGTTTGCTTGTCATTTCACGGCTTTCCCCTGGTAATGTCTGTGATTACAAACGGCAGGAAATGTAGGAAGAATCGATTTACTTTAATTTCAAGTGGTTCCTCCAAGTTTTTAATCATTTCTGGAAAATCTAATTGCGTATTTTAAGAGTTTTACCACAACTAGAGAGTTTTCTTACAAATATGTACTGGAACCGTCAGGATTTTAATAGAGTCATACAAAAGTCGCCAGAGTAATGGGGCCTCAATTGTAAACATACGCAGTATAGACCTCACTTATAGGCTTTCTACACAGATTTTGAGCTGTATAAACAAGAATTCCTAATATTTGAAAGCAAATTCAAGTGAAAACGCTCCCTAAAGTGCCCGGAGTTGTAAATATTATCAGTTTGCTCTTCATTTCACGGCTTTCCCCTGGTAATGTCTGTGATTACAAACGGCAGGAAATGTAGGAAGAATCTATTTACTTTTATTTCAAGTGGTTGTTCCAAGTTTTTAATCATTTCTGGAAACTCTAATTGTGTATTTTAAGAGTTTAACCACAACTAGAGAGTTTTCTTACAAATATGTACTGGAACCGTCAGGATTTTTACAGAGTCATACAAAAGTCGCCAGAGTAATGGGCCCTCAATTGTAAACGTAAGCAGTACAGTCCTCACTTACAGGCTTTCTTCACAAATTCTGAGCTGTATAAACAAGAATTCCTAATATTTGAAAGCAAATTCAAGTTAAAACGCTCCCTAAAGTGCCCGGAGTTGTAAATATTATCAGTTTGCTGGTCATTTCACGGTTTTCCACTGGTAATGTCTGTGATTACAAACGGCAGGAAATGTAGGAAGAATCGATTTACTTTAATTTCAAGTGGTTGTTCCAAGTTTTTAATCATTTCTGGAAACTCTAATTGCGTATTTTAAGAGTTTTACAACAACTAGAGAGTTTTCTTACAAATATGTACTGGAACCGTGAGGATTTTAACAGAGTCATAAAAAATTCGCCTGAGTAATGGGGCCTCAATTGTAAACATACGCAGTATAGACCTCACTTATAGGCTTTCTACACAAATTTTGAGCTGTATAAACAAGAATTCCTAATATTTGAAAGCAAATTCAAGTGAAAACGCTCCCTAAAGTGCCCGGAGTTGTAAATATTATCAGTTTGCTGGTCATTTCACGGCTTTCCACTGGTAATGTCTGTGATTACAAACGGCAGGAAATGTAGGAAGAATCTATGTACTTTAATTTCAAGGGATTCTTCCAAGTTTTTAATCATTTCTGGAAACTCTAATTACGTATTTTAAGAGTTTTACAACAACTAGAGAGTTTTCTTACAAATATGTACTGGAACCGTCAGGATTTTAACAGAGTGATACAAAAGTCGCCAGAGTAATGCGGCCTCAATTGTAAACATAAGCAGTACAGTCCTCACTTACAGGCTTTCTACACAAATTCTGAGCTGTATAAACAAGAATTCCTAATATTTGAAAGCAAATTCAAGTGAAAACGCTCCCTAAAGTGCCCGGAGTTGTAAATATTATCAGTTTGCTGGTCATTTCACGGCTTTCCACTGGTAATGTCTGTGATTACAAACGGCAGGAAATGTAGGAAGAATTGATATACTTTTATTTCAAGTGGTTCTTCCAAGTTTTTAATCATTTCTGGAAACTCTAATTGCGTATTTTAAGAGTTTTACCACAACTAGAGAGTTTTCTTACAAATATGTACTGGAACCGTCAGGATTTTAACAGAGTGATACAAAAGTCGCCAGAGTAATGGGGCCTCAACTGTAAACATACGCAGTATAGACCTCACTTATAGGCTTTCTACACAAATTTTGAGCTGTATAAACAAGAATTCCTAATATTTGAAAGCAAATTCAAGTGAAAACGCTCCCTAAAGTGCCCGGAGTTGTAAATATTATCAGTTTGCTCGTCATTTCACGGCTTTCCCCTGGTAATGTCTGTGATTACAAACGGCAGGAAATGTAGGAAGAATCTATTTACTTTTATTTCAAGTGGTTGTTCCAAGTTTTTAATCATTTCTGGAAACTCTAATTGTGTATTTTAAGAGTTAAACCACAACTAGAGAGTTTTCTTACAAATATGTACTGGAACCGTCAGGATTTTAACAGAGTCATACAAAAGTCGCCAGAGTAATGGGGCCTCAATTGTAAACGTAAGCAGTACAGTCCTCACTTACAGGCTTTCTACACAAATTCTGTATAAACAAGAATTCCTAATATTTGAAAGCAAATTCAAGTGAAAACGCTCTCTAAAGTGCCCGGAGTTGTAAATATTATCAGTTTGCTGGTCATTTCACGGCTTTCCACTGGTAATGTCTGTGATTACAAACGGCAGGAAATGTAGGAAGAATTGATATACTTTTATTTCAAGTGGTTCTTCCAAGTTTTTAATCATTTCTGGAAACTCTAATTGCGTATTTTAAGAGTTTTACCACAACTAGAGAGTTTTCTTACAAATATGTACTGGAACCGTCAGGATTTTAACAGAGTGATACAAAAGTCGCCAGAGTAATGGGGCCTCAATTCTAAACATACGCAGTATAGACCTCACTTATAGGCTTTCTACACAAATTTTGAGCTGTATAAACAAGAATTCCTAATATTTGAAAGCAAATTCAAGTGAAAACGCTCCCTAAAGTGCCCGGAGTTGTAAATATTATCAGTTTGCTCGTCATTTCACGGCTTTCCCCTGGTAATGTCTGTGATTACAAACGGCAGGAAATGTAGGAAGAATCTATTTACTTTAATTTCAAGGGGTTCTTCCAAGTTTTTAATGATTTCTGGAAACTCTAATTACGTATTTTAAGAGTTTTACCACAACTAGAGAGTTTTCTTACAAATATGTACTGGAACCGTCAGGATTTTAACAGAGTGATACAAAAGTCGCCAGAGTAATGCGGCCTCAATTGTAAACATAAGCAGTACAGTCCTCACTTACAGGCTTTCTACACAAATTCTGAGCTGTATAAACAAGAATTCCTAATATTTGAAAGCAAATTCAAGTGAAAACGCTCCCTAAAGTGCCCGGAGTTGTAAATATTATCAGTTTGCTGGTCATTTCACGGCTTTCCACTGGTAATGTCTGTGATTACAAACGGCAGGAAATGTAGGAAGAATTGATATACTTTTATTTCAAGTGGTTCTTCCAAGTTTTTAATCATTTCTGGAAACTCTAATTGCGTATTTTAAGAGTTTTACCACAACTAGAGAGTTTTCTTACAAATATGTACTGGAACCGTCAGGATTTTAACAGAGTGATACAAAAGTCGCCAGAGTAATGGGGCCTCAACTGTAAACATACGCAGTATAGACCTCACTTATAGGCTTTCTACACAAATTTTGAGCTGTATAAACAAGAATTCCTAATATTTGAAAGCAAATTCAAGTGAAAACGCTCCCTAAAGTGCCCGGAGTTGTAAATATTATCAGTTTGCTCGTCATTTCACGGCTTTCCCCTGGTAATGTCTGTGATTACAAACGGCAGGAAATGTAGGAAGAATCTATTTACTTTTATTTCAAGTGGTTGTTCCAAGTTTTTAATCATTTCTGGAAACTCTAATTGCGTATTTTAAGAGTTTTACCACAACTAGAGAGTTTTCTTACAAATATGTACTGGAACCGTCAGGATTTTAACAGAGTGATACAAAAGTCGCCAGAGTAATGGGGCCTCAATTCTAAACATACGCAGTATAGACCTCACTTATAGGCTTTCTACACAAATTTTGAGCTGTATAAACAAGAATTCCTAATATTTGAAAGCAAATTCAAGTGAAAACGCTCCCTAAAGTGCCCGGAGTTGTAAATATTATCAGTTTGCTCGTCATTTCACGGCTTTCCCCTGGTAATGTCTGTGATTACAAATGGCAGGAAATGTAGGAAGAATCTATTTACTTTAATTTCAAGGGGTTCTTCCAAGTTTTTAATGATTTCTGGAAACTCTAATTACGTATTTTAAGAGTTTTACAACAACTAGAGAGTTTTCTTACAAATATGTACTGGAACCGTCAGGATTTTAACAGAGTGATACAAAAGTCGCCAGAGTAATGCGGCCTCAATTGTAAACATAAGCAGTACAGTCCTCACTTACAGGCTTTCTACACAAATTCTGAGCTGTATAAACAAGAATTCCTAATATTTGAAAGCAAATTCAAGTGAAAACGCTCCCTAAAATGCCCGGAGTTGTAAATATTATCAATTTGCTGGTCATTTCACGGCTTTCCACTGGTAATGTCTGTGATTACAAACGGCAGGAAATGTAGGAAGAATTGATATACTTTTATTTCAAGTGGTTCTTCCAAGTTTTTAATCATTTCTGGAAACTCTAATTGCGTATTTTAAGAGTTTTACCACAACTAGAGAGTTTTCTTACAAATATGTACTGGAACCGTCAGGATTTTAACAGAGTCATACAAAAGTCGCCAGAGTAATGGGGCCTCAACTGTAAACATACGCAGTATAGACCTCACTTATAGGCTTTCTACACAAATTTTGAGCTGTATAAACAAGAATTCCTAATATTTGAAAGCAAATTCAAGTGAAAACGCTCCCTAAAGTGCCCGGAGTTGTAAATATTATCAGTTTGCTCGTCATTTCACGGCTTTCCCCTGGTAATGTCTGTGATTACAAACGGCAGGAAATGTAGGAAGAATCTATTTACTTTGATTTCAAGTGGTTGTTCCAAGTTTTTAATCATTTCTGGAAACTCTAATTGTGTATTTTAAGAGTTTAACCACAACTAGAGAGTTTTCTTACAAATATGTACTGGAACCGTCAGGATTTTAACAGAGTCATACAAAAGTCGCCAGAGTAATGGGGCCTCAAATGTAAACGTAAGCAGTACAGTCCTCACTTACAGGCTTTCTACACAAATTCTGAGCTGCATAAACAAGAATTCCTAATATTTGAAAGCAAATTCAAGTGAAAACGCTCCCTAAAGTGCCCGGAGTTGTAAATATTATCAGTTTGCTGGTCATTTCACGGTTTTCCACTGGTAATGTCTGTGATTACAAACGGCAGGAAATGTAGGAAGAATCGATTTACTTTAATTTCAAGTGGTTGTTCCAAGTTTTTAATCATTTCTGGAAACTCTAATTGCGTATTTTAAGAGTTTTACCACAACTAGAGAGTTTTCTTACAAATATGTACTGGAACCGTGAGGATTTTAACAGAGTCATAAAAAATTCGCCAGAGTAATGGGGCCTCAATTGTAAACATACGCAGTATAGACCTCACTTATAGGCTTTCTACACAAATTTTGAGCTGTATAAACAAGAATTCCTAATATTTGAAAGCAAATTCAAGTGAAAACGCTCCCTAAAGTGCCCGGAGTTGTAAATATTATCAGTTTGCTGGTCATTTAACTGCTTTCCACTGGTAATGTCTGTGATTACAAACGGCAGGAAATGTAGGAAGAATCTATTTACTTTAATTTCAAGGGGTTCTTCCAAGTTTTTAATCATTTCCTGAAACTCTAATTACGTATTTTAAGAGTTTTACAACAACTAGAGAGTTTTCTTACAAATATGTACTGGAACCGTCAGGATTTTAACAGTGTGATACAAAAGTCGCCAGAGTAATGCGGCCTCAATTGTAAACATATGCAGTACAGTCCTCACTTACAGGCTTTCTACACAAATTCTGAGCTGTATAAACAAGAATTCCTAATATTTGAAAGCAAATTCAAGTGAAAACGCTCCCTAAAGTGCCCGGAGTTGTAAATATTATCAGTTTGCTGGTCATTTCACGGTTTTCCACTGGTAATGTCTGTGATTACAAACAGCAGGAAATGTAGGAAGAATCGATTTACTTTAATTTCAAGTGGTTCTTCCAAGTTTTTAATCATTTCTGGAAAATCTAATTGCGTATTTTAAGAGTTTTACCACAACTAGAGAGTTTTCTTACAAATATGTACTGGAACCGTCAGGATTTTAATAGAGTCATACAAAAGTCGCCAGATTAATGGGGCCTCAATTGTAAACCTACGCAGTATAGACCTCACTTATAGGCTTTCTACACAAATTTTGAGCTGTATAAACAAGAATTCCTAATATTTGAAAGCAAATTCAAGTGAAAACGCTCCCTAAAGTGCCCGGAGTTGTAAATATTATCAGTTTGCTGGTCATTTCACGGCTTTCCACTGGTAATGTCTGTGATTACAAACGGCAGGAAATGTAGGAAGAATCTATTTACTTTAATTTCAAGGGGTTCTTCCAAGTGTTTAATCATTTCTGGAAACTCTAATTACGTATTTTAAGAGTTTTACAACAACTAGAGAGTTTTCTTACAAATATGTACTGGAACCGTCAGGATTTTAACAGAGTGATACAAAAGTCGCCAGAGTAATGCGGCCTCAATTGTAAACATAAGCAGTACAGTCCTCACTTACAGGCTTTCTACACAAATTCTGAGCTGTATAAACAAGAATTCCTAATATTTGAAAGCAAATTCAAGTGAAAACTCTCCCTAAAGTGCCCGGAGTTGTAAATATTATCGGTTTGCTCGTCATTTCACGGCTTTCCCCTGGTAATGTCTGTGATTACAAACGGCAGGAAATGTAGGAAGAATCTATTTACTTTTATTTCAAGTGGTTGTTCCAAGTTTTTAATCATTTCTGGAAACTCTAATTGTGTATTTTAAGAGTTTAACCACAACTAGAGAGTTTTCTTACAAATATGTACTGGAACCGTCAGGATTTTAACAGAGTCATACAAAAGTCGCCAGAGTAATGGGGCCTCAATTGTAAACGTAAGCAGTACAGTCCTCACTTACAGGCTTTCTACACACATTCTGAGCTGTATAAACAAGAATTCCTAATATTTGAAAGCAAATTCAAGTGAAAACGCTCCCTAAAGTGCCCGGAGTTGTAAATATTATCAGTTTGCTGGTCATTTCACGGTTTTCCACTGGTAATGTCTGTGATTACAAACGGCAGGAAATGTAGGAAGAATCGATTTACTTTAATTTCAAGTGGTTGTTCCAAGTTTTTAATCATTTCTGGAAACTCTAATTGCGTATTTTAAGAGTTTTACCACAACTAGAGAGTTTTCTTACAAATATGTACTGGAACCGTGAGGATTTTAACAGAGTCAAAAAAAATTCGCCAGAGTAATGGGGCCTCAATTGTAAACATACGCAGTATAGACCTCACTTATAGGCTTTCTACACAAATTTTGAGCTGTATAAACAAGAATTCCTAATATTTGAAAGCAAATTCAAGTGAAAACGCTCCCTAAAGTGCCCGGAGTTGTAAATATTATCAGTTTGCTGGTCATTTAACTGCTTTCCACTGGTAATGTCTGTGATTACAAACGGCAGGAAATGTAGGAAGAATCTATTTACTTTAATTTCAAGGGGTTCTTCCAAGTTTTTAATCATTTCCTGAAACTCTAATTACGTATTTTAAGAGTTTTACAACAACTAGAGAGTTTTCTTACAAATATGTACTGGAACCGTCAGGATTTTAACAGAGTGATACAAAAGTCGCCAGAGTAATGCGGCCTCAATTGTAAACATATGCAGTACAGTCCTCACTTACAGGCTTTCTACACAAATTCTGAGCTGTATAAACAAGAATTCCTAATATTTGAAAGCAAATTCAAGTGAAAACGCTCCCTAAAGTGCCCGGAGTTGTAAATATTATCAGTTTGCTGGTCATTTCACGGTTTTCCACTGGTAATGTCTGTGATTACAAACAGCAGGAAATGTAGGAAGAATCGATTTACTTTAATTTCAAGTGGTTCTTCCAAGTTTTTAATCATTTCTGGAAAATCTAATTGCGTATTTTAAGAGTTTTACCACAACTAGAGAGTTTTCTTACAAATATGTACTGGAACCGTCAGGATTTTAATAGAGTCATACAAAAGTCGCCAGATTAATGGGGCCTCAATTGTAAACCTACGCAGTATAGACCTCACTTATAGGCTTTCTACACAAATTTTGAGCTGTATAAACAAGAATTCCTAATATTTGAAAGCAAATTCAAGTGAAAACGCTCCCTAAAGTGCCCGGAGTTGTAAATATTATCAGTTTGCTGGTCATTTCACGGCTTTCCACTGGTAATGTCTGTGATTACAAACGGCAGGAAATGTAGGAAGAATCTATTTACTTTAATTTCAAGGGGTTCTTCCAAGTGTTTAATCATTTCTGGAAACTCTAATTACGTATTTTAAGAGTTTTACAACAACTAGAGAGTTTTCTTACAAATATGTACTGGAACCGTCAGGATTTTAACAGAGTGATACAAAAGTCGCCAGAGTAATGCGGCCTCAATTGTAAACATAAGCAGTACAGTCCTCACTTACAGGCTTTCTACACAAATTCTGAGCTGTATAAACAAGAATTCCTAATATTTGAAAGCAAATTCAAGTGAAAACTCTCCCTAAAGTGCCCGGAGTTGTAAATATTATCGGTTTGCTCGTCATTTCACGGCTTTCCCCTGGTAATGTCTGTGATTACAAACGGCAGGAAATGTAGGAAGAATCTATTTACTTTTATTTCAAGTGGTTGTTCCAAGTTTTTAATCATTTCTGGAAACTCTAATTGTGTATTTTAAGAGTTTAACCACAACTAGAGAGTTTTCTTACAAATATGTACTGGAACCGTCAGGATTTTAACAGAGTCATACAAAAGTCGCCAGAGTAATGGGGCCTCAATTGTAAACGTAAGCAGTACAGTCCTCACTTACAGGCTTTCTACACACATTCTGAGCTGTATAAACAAGAATTCCTAATATTTGAAAGCAAATTCAAGTGAAAACGCTCCCTAAAGTGCCCGGAGTTGTAAATATTATCAGTTTGCTGGTCATTTCACGGTTTTCCACTGGTAATGTCTGTGATTACAAACGGCAGGAAATGTAGGAAGAATCGATTTACTTTAATTTCAAGTGGTTGTTCCAAGTTTTTAATCATTTCTGGAAACTCTAATTGCGTATTTTAAGAGTTTTACCACAACTAGAGAGTTTTCTTACAAATATGTACTGGAACCGTGAGGATTTTAACAGAGTCAAAAAAAATTCGCCAGAGTAATGGGGCCTCAATTGTAAACATACGCAGTATAGACCTCACTTATAGGCTTTCTACACAAATTTTGAGCTGTATAAACAAGAATTCCTAATATTTGAAAGCAAATTCAAGTGAAAACGCTCCCTAAAGTGCCCGGAGTTGTAAATATTATCAGTTTGCTGGTCATTTAACTGCTTTCCACTGGTAATGTCTGTGATTACAAACGGCAGGAAATGTAGGAAGAATCTATTTACTTTAATTTCAAGGGGTTCTTCCAAGTTTTTAATCATTTCCTGAAACTCTAATTACGTATTTTAAGAGTTTTACAACAACTAGAGAGTTTTCTTACAAATATGTACTGGAACCGTCAGGATTTTAACAGAGTGATACAAAAGTCGCCAGAGTAATGCGGCCTCAATTGTAAACATATGCAGTACAGTCCTCACTTACAGGCTTTCTACACAAATTCTGAGCTGTATAAACAAGAATTCCTAATATTTGAAAGCAAATTCAAGTGAAAACGCTCCCTAAAGTGCCCGGAGTTGTAAATATTATCAGTTTGCTGGTCATTTCACGGTTTTCCACTGGTAATGTCTGTGATTACAAACAGCAGGAAATGTAGGAAGAATCGATTTACTTTAATTTCAAGTGGTTCTTCCAAGTTTTTAATCATTTCTGGAAAATCTAATTGCGTATTTTAAGAGTTTTACCACAACTAGAGAGTTTTCTTACAAATATGTACTGGAACCGTCAGGATTTTAATAGAGTCATACAAAAGTCGCCAGATTAATGGGGCCTCAATTGTAAACCTACGCAGTATAGACCTCACTTATAGGCTTTCTACACAAATTTTGAGCTGTATAAACAAGAATTCCTAATATTTGAAAGCAAATTCAAGTGAAAACGCTCCCTAAAGTGCCCGGAGTTGTAAATATTATCAGTTTGCTGGTCATTTCACGGCTTTCCACTGGTAATGTCTGTGATTACAAACGGCAGGAAATGTAGGAAGAATCTATTTACTTTAATTTCAAGGGGTTCTTCCAAGTGTTTAATCATTTCTGGAAACTCTAATTACGTATTTTAAGAGTTTTACAACAACTAGAGAGTTTTCTTACAAATATGTACTGGAACCGTCAGGATTTTAACAGAGTGATACAAAAGTCGCCAGAGTAATGCGGCCTCAATTGTAAACATAAGCAGTACAGTCCTCACTTACAGGCTTTCTACACAAATTCTGAGCTGTATAAACAAGAATTCCTAATATTTGAAAGCAAATTCAAGTGAAAACTCTCCCTAAAGTGCCCGGAGTTGTAAATATTATCGGTTTGCTCGTCATTTCACGGCTTTCCCCTGGTAATGTCTGTGATTACAAACGGCAGGAAATGTAGGAAGAATCTATTTACTTTTATTTCAAGTGGTTGTTCCAAGTTTTTAATCATTTCTGGAAACTCTAATTGTGTATTTTAAGAGTTTAACCACAACTAGAGAGTTTTCTTACAAATATGTACTGGAACCGTCAGGATTTTAACAGAGTCATACAAAAGTCGCCAGAGTAATGGGGCCTCAATTGTAAACGTAAGCAGTACAGTCCTCACTTACAGGCTTTCTACACACATTCTGAGCTGTATAAACAAGAATTCCTAATATTTGAAAGCAAATTCAAGTGAAAACGCTCCCTAAAGTGCCCGGAGTTGTAAATATTATCAGTTTGCTGGTCATTTCACGGTTTTCCACTGGTAATGTCTGTGATTACAAACGGCAGGAAATGTAGGAAGAATCGATTTACTTTAATTTCAAGTGGTTGTTCCAAGTTTTTAATCATTTCTGGAAACTCTAATTGCGTATTTTAAGAGTTTTACCACAACTAGAGAGTTTTCTTACAAATATGTACTGGAACCGTGAGGATTTTAACAGAGTCATAAAAAATTCGCCAGAGTAATGGGGCCTCAATTGTAAACATACGCAGTATAGACCTCACTTATAGGCTTTCTACACAAATTTTGAGCTGTATAAACAAGAATTCCTAATATTTGAAAGCAAATTCAAGTGAAAACGCTCCCTAAAGTGCCCGGAGTTGTAAATATTATCAGTTTGCTCGTCATTTCACGGCTTTCCCCTGGTAATGTCTGTGATTACAAACGGCAGGAAATGTAGGAAGAATCTATTTACTTTTATTTCAAGTGGTTGTTCCAAGTTTTTAATCATTTCTGGAAACTCTAATTGTGTATTTTAAGAGTTTAACCACAACTAGAGAGTTTTCTTACAAATATGTACTGGAACCGTCAGGATTTTAACAGAGTCATACAAAAGTCGCCAGAGTAATGGGGCCTCAATTGTAAACGTAAGCAGTACAGTCCTCACTTACAGGCTTTCTACACAAATTCTGAGCTGTATAAACAAGAATTCCTAATATTTGAAAGCAAATTCAAGTGAAAACGCTCCCTAAAGTGCCCGGAGTTGTAAATATTATCAGTTTGCTGGTCATTTCACGGTTTTCCACTGGTAATGTCTGTGATTACAAACGGCAGGAAATGTAGGAAGAATCGATTTACTTTAATTTCAAGTGGTTGTTCCAAGTTTTTAATCATTTCTGGAAACTCTAATTGCGTATTTTAAGAGTTTTACCACAACTAGAGAGTTTTCTTACAAATATGTACTGGAACCGTGAGGATTTTAACAGAGTCATAAAAAATTCGCCTGAGTAATGGGGCCTCAATTGTAAACATACGCAGTATAGACCTCACTTATAGGCTTTCTACACAAATTTTGAGCTGTATAAACAAGAATTCCTAATATTTGAAAGCAAATTCAAGTGAAAACGCTCCCTAAAGTGCCCGGAGTTGTAAATATTATCAGTTTGCTGGTCATTTCACTGCTTTCCACTGGTAATGTCTGTGATTACAAACGGCAGGAAATGTAGGAAGAATCTATTTACTTTAATTTCAAGGGGTTCTTCCAAGTTTTTAATCATTTCTGGAAACTCTAATTACGTATTTTAAGAGTTTTACAACAACTAGAGAGTTTTCTTACAAATATGTACTGGAACCGTCAGGATTTTAACAGAGTGATACAAAAGTCGCCAGAGTAATGCGGCCTCAATTGTAAACATAAGCAGTACAGTCCTCACTTACAGGCTTTCTACACAAATTCTGAGCTGTATAAACAAGAATTCCTAATATTTGAAAGCAAATTCAAGTGAAAACGCTCCCTAAAGTGCCCGGAGTTGTAAATATTATCAGTTTGCTGGTCATTTCACGGCTTTCCACTGGTAATGTCTGTGATTACAAACGGCAGGAAATGTAGGAAGAATTGATATACTTTTATTTCAAGTGGTTCTTCCAAGTTTTTAATCATTTCTGGAAACTCTAATTGCGTATTTTAAGAGTTTTACCACAACTAGAGAGTTTTCTTACAAATATGTACTGGAACCGTCAGGATTTTAACAGAGTCATACAAAAGTCGCCAGAGTAATGCGGCCTCAATTGTAAACATACGCAGTATAGACCTCACTTATAGGCTTTCTACACAAATTTTGAGCTGTATAAACAAGAATTCCTAATATTTGAAAGCAAATTCAAGTGAAAACGCTCCCTAAAGTGCCCGGAGTTGTAAATATTATCAGTTTGCTCGTCATTTCACGGCTTTCCCCTGGTAATGTCTGTGATTACAAACGGCAGGAAATGTAGGAAGAATCTATTTACTTTTATTTCAAGTGGTTGTTCCAAGTTTTTAATCATTTCTGGAAACTCTAATTGTGTATTTTAAGAGTTAAACCACAACTAGAGAGTTTTCTTACAAATATGTACTGGAACCGTCAGGATTTTAACAGAGTCATACAAAAGTCGCCAGAGTAATGGGGCCTCATTGTAAACGTAAGCAGTACAGTCCTCACTTACAGGGTTTCTACACAAATTCTGAGCTGTATAAACAAGAATTCCTAATATTTGAAAGCAAATTCAAGTGAAAACGCTCTCTAAAGTGCCCGGAGTTGTAAATATTATCAGTTTGCTGGTCATTTCACGGCTTTCCACTGGTAATGTCTGTGATTACATACGGCAGGAAATGTAGGAAGAATTGATATACTTTTATTTCAAGTGGTTCTTCCAAGTTTTTAATCATTTCTGGAAACTCTAATTGCGTATTTTAAGAGTTTTACCACAACTAGAGAGTTTTCTTACAAATATGTACTGGAACCGTCAGGATTTTAACAGAGTGATACAAAAGTCGCCAGAGTAATGGGGCCTCAATTGTAAACATACGCAGTATAGACCTCACTTATAGGCTTTCTACACAAATTTTGAGCTGTATAAACAAGAATTCCTAATATTTGAAAGCAAATTCAAGTGAAAACGCTCCCTAAAGTGCCCGGAGTTGTAAATATTATCAGTTTGCTCGTCATTTCACGGCTTTCCCCTGGTAATGTCTGTGATTACAAACGGCAGGAAATGTAGGAAGAATCTATTTACTTTTATTTCAAGTGGTTGTTCCAAGTTTTTAATCATTTCTGGAAACTCTAATTGTGTATTTTAAGAGTTTAACCACAACTAGAGAGTTTTCTTACAAATATGTACTGGAACCGTCAGGATTTTAACAGAGTCATACAAAAGTCGCCAGAGTAATGGGGCCTCAAATGTAAACGTAAGCAGTACAGTCCTCACTTACAGGCTTTCTACACAAATTCTGAGCTGTATAAACAAGAATTCCTAATATTTGAAAGCAAATTCAAGTGAAAACGCTCCCTAAAGTGCCCGGAGTTGTAAATATTATCAGTTTGCTGGTCATTTCACGGTTTTCCACTGGTAATGTCTGTGATTACAAACAGCAGGAAATGTAGGAAGAATCGATTTACTTTAATTTCAAGTGCTTCTTCCAAGTTTTTAATCATTTCTGGAAAATCTAATTGCGTATTTTAAGAGTTTTACCACAACTAGAGAGTTTTCTTACAAATATGTACTGGAACCGTCAGGATTTTAACAGAGTCATACAAAAGTCGCCAGAGTAATGCGGCCTCAATTGTAAACATAAGCAGTACAGTCCACACTTACAGGCTTTCTACACAAATTCTGAGCTGTATAAACAAGAATTCCTAATATTTGAAAGCAAATTCAAGTGAAAACGCTCCTTAAAGTGCCCGGAGTTGTAAATATTATCGGTTTGCTCGTCATTTCACGGCTTTCCCCTGGTAATGTCTGTGATTACAAACGGCAGGAAATGTAGGAAGAATCTATTTACTTTAATTTCAAGGGGTTCTTCCAAGTGTTTAATCATTTCTGGAAACTCTAATTACGTATTTTAAGAGTTTTACAACAACTAGAGAGTTTTCTTACAAATATGTACTGGAACCGTCAGGATTTTAACAGAGTGATACAAAAGTCGCCAGAGTAATGCGGCCTCAATTGTAAACATAAGCAGTACAGTCCTCACTTACAGGCTTTCTACACAAATTCTGAGCTGTATAAACAAGAATTCCTAATATTTGAAAGCAAATTCAAGTGAAAACTCTCCCTAAAGTGCCCGGAGTTGTAAATATTATCGGTTTGCTCGTCATTTCACGGCTTTCCCCTGGTAATGTCTGTGATTACAAACGGCAGGAAATGTAGGAAGAATCTATTTACTTTTATTTCAAGTGGTTGTTCCAAGTTTTTAATCATTTCTGGAAACTCTAATTGTGTATTTTAAGAGTTTAACCACAACTAGAGAGTTTTCTTACAAATATGTACTGGAACCGTCAGGATTTTAACAGAGTGATACAAAAGTCGCCAGAGTAATGGGGCCTCAATTGTAAACGTAAGCAGTACAGTCCTCACTTACAGGCTTTCTACACAAATTCTGAGCTGTATAAACAAGAATTCCTAATATTTGAAAGCAAATTCAAGTGAAAACGCTCCCTAAAGTGCCCGGAGTTGTAAATATTATCAGTTTGCTGGTCATTTCATGGTTTTCCACTGGTAATGTCTGTGATTACAAACGGCAGGAAATGTAGGAAGAATCGATTTACTTTAATTTCAAGTGGTTGTTCCAAGTTTTTAATCATTTCTGGAAACTCTAATTGCGTATTTTAAGAGTTTTACCACAACTAGAGAGTTTTCTTACAAATATGTACTGGAACCGTGAGGATTTTAACAGAGTCATAAAAAATTCGCCAGAGTAATGGGGCCTCAATTGTAAACATACGCAGTATAGACCTCACTTATAGGCTTTCTACACAAATTTTGAGCTGTATAAACAAGAATTCCTAATATTTGAAAGCAAATTCAAGTGAAAACGCTCCCTAAAGTGCCCGGAGTTGTAAATATTATCAGTTTGCTCGTCATTTCACGGCTTTCCCCTGGTAATGTCTGTGATTACAAACGGCAGAAAATGTAGGAAGAATCTATTTACTTTTATTTCAAGTGGTTGTTCCAAGTTTTTAATCATTTCTGGAAACTCTAATTGTGTATTTTAAGAGTTTAACCACAACTAGAGAGTTTTCTTACAAATATGTACTGGAACCGTCAGGATTTTAACAGAGTCATACAAAAGTCGCCAGAGTAATGGGGCCTCAATTGTAAACGTAAGCAGTACAGTCCTCACTTACAGGCTTTCTACACAAATTCTGAGCTGTATAAACAAGAATTCCTAATATTTGAAAGCAAATTCAAGTGAAAACGCTCCCTAAAGTGCCCGGAGTTGTAAATATTATCAGTTTGCTGGTCATTTCACGGTTTTCCACTGGTAATGTCTGTGATTACAAACGGCAGGAAATGTAGGAAGAATCGATTTACTTTAATTTCAAGTGGTTGTTCCAAGATTTTAATCATTTCTGGAAACTCTAATTGCGTATTTTAAGAGTTTTACCACAACTAGAGAGTTTTCTTACAAATATGTACTGGAACCGTGAGGATTTTAACAGAGTCATAAAAAATTCGCCTGAGTAATGGGGCCTCAATTGTAAACATACGCAGTATAGACCTCACTTATAGGCTTTCTACACAAATTTTGAGCTGTATAAACAAGAATTCCTAATATTTGAAAGCAAATTCAAGTGAAAACGCTCACTAAAGTGCCCGGAGTTGTAAATATTATCAGTTTGCTGGTCATTTCACGGCTTTCCACTGGTAATGTCTGTGATTACAAACGGCAGGAAATGTAGGAAGAATCTATTTACTTTTATTTCAAGGGGTTGTTCCAAGTTTTTAATCATTTCTGGAAACTCTAATTGTGTATTTTAAGAGTTAAACCACAACTAGAGAGTTTTCTTACAAATATGTACTGGAACCGTCAGGATTTTAACAGAGTCATACAAAAGTCGCCAGAGTAATGGGGCCTCATTGTAAACGTAAGCAGTACAGTCCTCACTTACAGGGTTTCTACACAAATTCTGAGCTGTATAAACAAGAATTCCTAATATTTGAAAGCAAATTCAAGTGAAAACGCTCTCTAAAGTGCCCGGAGTTGTAAATATTATCAGTTTGCTGGTCATTTCACGGCTTTCCACTGGTAATGTCTGTGATTACATACGGCAGGAAATGTAGGAAGAATTGATATACTTTTATTTCAAGTGGTTCTTCCAAGTTTTTAATCATTTCTGGAAACTCTAATTGCGTATTTTAAGAGTTTTACCACAACTAGAGAGTTTTCTTACAAATATGTACTGGAACCGTCAGGATTTTAACAGAGTGATACAAAAGTCGCCAGAGTAATGGGGCCTCAATTGTAAACATACGCAGTATAGACCTCACTTATAGGCTTTCTACACAAATTTTGAGCTGTATAAACAAGAATTCCTAATATTTGAAAGCAAATTCAAGTGAAAACGCTCCCTAAAGTGCCCGGAGTTGTAAATATTATCAGTTTGCTCGTCATTTCACGGCTTTCCCCTGGTAATGTCTGTGATTACAAACGGCAGGAAATGTAGGAAGAATCTATTTACTTTTATTTCAAGTGGTTGTTCCAAGTTTTTAATCATTTCTGGAAACTCTAATTGTGTATTTTAAGAGTTTAACCACAACTAGAGAGTTTTCTTACAAATATGTACTGGAACCGTCAGGATTTTAACAGAGTCATACAAAAGTCGCCAGAGTAATGGGGCCTCAAATGTAAACGTAAGCAGTACAGTCCTCACTTACAGGCTTTCTACACAAATTCTGAGCTGTATAAACAAGAATTCCTAATATTTGAAAGCAAATTCAAGTGAAAACGCTCCCTAAAGTGCCCGGAGTTGTAAATATTATCAGTTTGCTGGTCATTTCACGGTTTTCCACTGGTAATGTCTGTGATTACAAACAGCAGGAAATGTAGGAAGAATCGATTTACTTTAATTTCAAGTGGTTCTTCCAAGTTTTTAATCATTTCTGGAAAATCTAATTGCGTATTTTAAGAGTTTTACCACAACTAGAGAGTTTTCTTACAAATATGTACTGGAACCGTCAGGATTTTAATAGAGTCATACAAAATCGCCAGATTAATGGGGCCTCAATTGTAAACCTACGCAGTATAGACCTCACTTGTAGGCTTTCTACACAAATTTTGAGCTGTATAAACAAGAATTCCTAATATTTGAAAGCAAATTCAAGTGAAAACGCTCACTAAAGTGCCCGGAGTTGTAAATATTATCAGTTTGCTGGTCATTTCACGGCTTTCCACTGGTAATGTCTGTGATTACAAACGGCAGGAAATGTAGGAAGAATCTATTTACTTTTATTTCAAGGGGTTCTTCCAAGTTTTTAAACATTTCTGGAAACTCTAATTGCGTATTTTAAGAGTTTTACCACAACTAGAGAGTTTTCTTACAAATATGTACTGGAACCGTCAGGATTTTAACAGAGTCATACAAAAGTCGCCAGAGTAATGCGGCCTCAATTGTAAACATAAGCAGTACAGTCCACACTTACAGGCTTTCTACACAAATTCTGAGCTGTATAAACAAGAATTCCTAATATTTGAAAGCAAATTCAAGTGAAAACGCTCCCTAAAGTGCCCGGAGTTGTAAATATTATCGGTTTGCTCGTCATTTCACGGCTTTCCCCTGGTAATGTCTGTGATTACAAACGGCAGGAAATGTAGGAAGAATCTATTTACTTTAATTTCAAGGGGTTCTTCCAAGTGTTTAATCATTTCTGGAAACTCTAATTACGTATTTTAAGAGTTTTACAACAACTAGAGAGTTTTCTTACAAATATGTACTGGAACCGTCAGGATTTTAACAGAGTGATACAAAAGTCGCCAGAGTAATGCGGCCTCAATTGTAAACATAAGCAGTACAGTCCTCACTTACAGGCTTTCTACACAAATTCTGAGCTGTATAAACAAGAATTCCTAATATTTGAAAGCAAATTCAAGTGAAAACTCTCCCTAAAGTGCCCGGAGTTGTAAATATTATCGGTTTGCTCGTCATTTCACGGCTTTCCCCTGGTAATGTCTGTGATTACAAACGGCAGGAAATGTAGGAAGAATCTATTTACTTTTATTTCAAGTGGTTGTTCCAAGTTTTTAATCATTTCTGGAAACTCTAATTGTGTATTTTAAGAGTTTAACCACAACTAGAGAGTTTTCTTACAAATATGTACTGGAACCGTCAGGATTTTAACAGAGTGATACAAAAGTCGCCAGAGTAATGGGGCCTCAATTGTAAACGTAAGCAGTACAGTCCTCACTTACAGGCTTTCTACACAAATTCTGAGCTGTATAAACAAGAATTCCTAATATTTGAAAGCAAATTCAAGTGAAAACGCTCCCTAAAGTGCCCGGAGTTGTAAATATTATCAGTTTGCTGGTCATTTCATGGTTTTCCACTGGTAATGTCTGTGATTACAAACGGCAGGAAATGTAGGAAGAATCGATTTACTTTAATTTCAAGTGGTTGTTCCAAGTTTTTAATCATTTCTGGAAACTCTAATTGCGTATTTTAAGAGTTTTACCACAACTAGAGAGTTTTCTTACAAATATGTACTGGAACCGTGAGGATTTTAACAGAGTCATAAAAAATTCGCCAGAGTAATGGGGCCTCAATTGTAAACATACGCAGTATAGACCTCACTTATAGACTTTCTACACAAATTTTCAGCTGTATAAACAAGAATTCCTAATATTTGAAAGCAAATTCAAGTGAAAACGCTCCCTAAAGTGCCCGGAGTTGTAAATATTATCAGTTTGCTCGTCATTTCACGGCTTTTCCCTGGTAATGTCTGTGATTACAAACGGCAGGAAATGTAGGAAGAATCGATTTACTTTAATTTCAAGTGGTTCCTCCAAGTTTTTAATCATTTCTGGAAAATCTAATTGCGTATTTTAAGAGTTTTACCACAACTAGAGAGTTTTCTTACAAATATGTACTGGAACCGTCAGGATTTTAATAGAGTCATACAAAAGTCGCCAGATTAATGGGGCCTCAATTGTAAACATACGCAGTATAGACCTCACTTATAGGCTTTCTACACAAATTTTGAGCTGTATAAACAAGAATTCCTAATATTTGAAAGCAAATTCAAGTGAAAACGCTCCCTAAAGTGCCCGGAGTTGTAAATATTATCAGTTTGCTCGTCATTTCACGGCTTTCCCCTGGTAATGTCTGTGATTACAAACGGCAGAAAATGTAGGAAGAATCTATTTACTTTTATTTCAAGTGGTTGTTCCAAGTTTTTAATCATTTCTGGAAACTCTAATTGTGTATTTTAAGAGTTTAACCACAACTAGAGAGTTTTCTTACAAATATGTACTGGAACCGTCAGGATTTTAACAGAGTCATACAAAAGTCGCCAGAGTAATGGGGCCTCAATTGTAAACGTAAGCAGTACAGTCCTCACTTACAGGCTTTCTACACAAATTCTGAGCTGTATAAACAAGAATTCCTAATATTTGAAAGCAAATTCAAGTGAAAACGCTCCCTAAAGTGCCCGGAGTTGTAAATATTATCAGTTTGCTGGTCATTTCACGGTTTTCCACTGGTAATGTCTGTGATTACAAACGGCAGGAAATGTAGGAAGAATCGATTTACTTTAATTTCAAGTGGTTGTTCCAAGATTTTAATCATTTCTGGAAACTCTAATTGCGTATTTTAAGAGTTTTACCACAACTAGAGAGTTTTCTTACAAATATGTACTGGAACCGTGAGGATTTTAACAGAGTCATAAAAAATTCGCCTGAGTAATGGGGCCTCAATTGTAAACATACGCAGTATAGACCTCACTTATAGGCTTTCTACACAAATTTTGAGCTGTATAAACAAGAATTCCTAATATTTGAAAGCAAATTCAAGTGAAAACGCTCACTAAAGTGCCCGGAGTTGTAAATATTATCAGTTTGCTGGTCATTTCACGGCTTTCCACTGGTAATGTCTGTGATTACAAACGGCAGGAAATGTAGGAAGAATCTATTTACTTTTATTTCAAGGGGTTCTTCCAAGTTTTTAAACATTTCTGGAAACTCTAATTGCGTATTTTAAGAGTTTTACCACAACTAGAGAGTTTTCTTACAAATATGTACTGGAACCGTCAGGATTTTAACAGAGTCATACAAAAGTCGCCAGAGTAATGCGGCCTCAATTGTAAACATAAGCAGTACAGTCCACACTTACAGGCTTTCTACACAAATTCTGAGCTGTATAAACAAGAATTCCTAATATTTGAAAGCAAATTCAAGTGAAAACGCTCCCTAAAGTGCCCGGAGTTGTAAATATTATCGGTTTGCTCGTCATTTCACGGCTTTCCCCTGGTAATGTCTGTGATTACAAACGGCAGGAAATGTAGGAAGAATCTATTTACTTTAATTTCAAGGGGTTCTTCCAAGTGTTTAATCATTTCTGGAAACTCTAATTACGTATTTTAAGAGTTTTACAACAACTAGAGAGTTTTCTTACAAATATGTACTGGAACCGTCAGGATTTTAACAGAGTGATACAAAAGTCGCCAGAGTAATGCGGCCTCAATTGTAAACATAAGCAGTACAGTCCTCACTTACAGGCTTTCTACACAAATTCTGAGCTGTATAAACAAGAATTCCTAATATTTGAAAGCAAATTCAAGTGAAAACTCTCCCTAAAGTGCCCGGAGTTGTAAATATTATCGGTTTGCTCGTCATTTCACGGCTTTCCCCTGGTAATGTCTGTGATTACAAACGGCAGGAAATGTAGGAAGAATCTATTTACTTTTATTTCAAGTGGTTGTTCCAAGTTTTTAATCATTTCTGGAAACTCTAATTGTGTATTTTAAGAGTTAAACCACAACTAGAGAGTTTTCTTACAAATATGTACTGGAACCGTCAGGATTTTAACAGAGTGATACAAAAGTCGCCAGAGTAATGGGGCCTCAATTGTAAACGTAAGCAGTACAGTCCTCACTTACAGGCTTTCTACACAAATTCTGAGCTGTATAAACAAGAATTCCTAATATTTGAAAGCAAATTCAAGTGAAAACGCTCCCTAAAGTGCCCGGAGTTGTAAATATTATCAGTTTGCTCGTCATTTCACGGCTTTTCCCTGGTAATGTCTGTGATTACAAACGGCAGGAAATGTAGGAAGAATCGATTTACTTTAATTTCAAGTGGTTCCTCCAAGTTTTTAATCATTTCTGGAAAATCTAATTGCGTATTTTAAGAGTTTTACCACAACTAGAGAGTTTTCTTACAAATATGTACTGGAACCGTCAGGATTTTAATAGAGTCATACAAAAGTCGCCAGATTAATGGGGCCTCAATTGTAAACATACGCAGTATAGACCTCACTTATAGGCTTTCTACACAAATTTTGAGCTGTATAAACAAGAATTCCTAATATTTGAAAGCAAATTCAAGTGAAAACGCTCCCTAAAGTGCCCGGAGTTGTAAATATTATCAGTTTGCTCGTCATTTCACGGCTTTCCCCTGGTAATGTCTGTGATTACAAACGGCAGAAAATGTAGGAAGAATCTATTTACTTTTATTTCAAGTGGTTGTTCCAAGTTTTTAATCATTTCTGGAAACTCTAATTGTGTATTTTAAGAGTTTAACCACAACTAGAGAGTTTTCTTACAAATATGTACTGGAACCGTCAGGATTTTAACAGAGTCATACAAAAGTCGCCAGAGTAATGGGGCCTCAATTGTAAACGTAAGCAGTACAGTCCTCACTTACAGGCTTTCTACACAAATTCTGAGCTGTATAAACAAGAATTCCTAATATTTGAAAGCAAATTCAAGTGAAAACGCTCCCTAAAGTGCCCGGAGTTGTAAATATTATCAGTTTGCTGGTCATTTCACGGTTTTCCACTGGTAATGTCTGTGATTACAAACGGCAGGAAATGTAGGAAGAATCGATTTACTTTAATTTCAAGTGGTTGTTCCAAGATTTTAATCATTTCTGGAAACTCTAATTGCGTATTTTAAGAGTTTTACCACAACTAGAGAGTTTTCTTACAAATATGTACTGGAACCGTGAGGATTTTAACAGAGTCATAAAAAATTCGCCTGAGTAATGGGGCCTCAATTGTAAACATACGCAGTATAGACCTCACTTATAGGCTTTCTACACAAATTTTGAGCTGTATAAACAAGAATTCCTAATATTTGAAAGCAAATTCAAGTGAAAACGCTCACTAAAGTGCCCGGAGTTGTAAATATTATCAGTTTGCTGGTCATTTCACGGCTTTCCACTGGTAATGTCTGTGATTACAAACGGCAGGAAATGTAGGAAGAATCTATTTACTTTTATTTCAAGGGGTTCTTCCAAGTTTTTAAACATTTCTGGAAACTCTAATTGCGTATTTTAAGAGTTTTACCACAACTAGAGAGTTTTCTTACAAATATGTACTGGAACCGTCAGGATTTTAACAGAGTCATACAAAAGTCGCCAGAGTAATGCGGCCTCAATTGTAAACATAAGCAGTACAGTCCACACTTACAGGCTTTCTACACAAATTCTGAGCTGTATAAACAAGAATTCCTAATATTTGAAAGCAAATTCAAGTGAAAACGCTCCCTAAAGTGCCCGGAGTTGTAAATATTATCGGTTTGCTCGTCATTTCACGGCTTTCCCCTGGTAATGTCTGTGATTACAAACGGCAGGAAATGTAGGAAGAATCTATTTACTTTAATTTCAAGGGGTTCTTCCAAGTGTTTAATCATTTCTGGAAACTCTAATTACGTATTTTAAGAGTTTTACAACAACTAGAGAGTTTTCTTACAAATATGTACTGGAACCGTCAGGATTTTAACAGAGTGATACAAAAGTCGCCAGAGTAATGCGGCCTCAATTGTAAACATAAGCAGTACAGTCCTCACTTACAGGCTTTCTACACAAATTCTGAGCTGTATAAACAAGAATTCCTAATATTTGAAAGCAAATTCAAGTGAAAACTCTCCCTAAAGTGCCCGGAGTTGTAAATATTATCGGTTTGCTCGTCATTTCACGGCTTTCCCCTGGTAATGTCTGTGATTACAAACGGCAGGAAATGTAGGAAGAATCTATTTACTTTTATTTCAAGTGGTTGTTCCAAGTTTTTAATCATTTCTGGAAACTCTAATTGTGTATTTTAAGAGTTAAACCACAACTAGAGAGTTTTCTTACAAATATGTACTGGAACCGTCAGGATTTTAACAGAGTGATACAAAAGTCGCCAGAGTAATGGGGCCTCAATTGTAAACGTAAGCAGTACAGTCCTCACTTACAGGCTTTCTACACAAATTCTGAGCTGTATAAACAAGAATTCCTAATATTTGAAAGCAAATTCAAGTGAAAACGCTCCCTAAAGTGCCCGGAGTTGTAAATATTATCAGTTTGCTGGTCATTTCATGGTTTTCCACTGGTAATGTCTGTGATTACAAACGGCAGGAAATGTAGGAAGAATCGATTTACTTTAATTTCAAGTGGTTGTTCCAAGTTTTTAATCATTTCTGGAAACTCTAATTGCGTATTTTAAGAGTTTTACCACAACTAGAGAGTTTTCTTACAAATATGTACTGGAACCGTGAGGATTTTAACAGAGTCATAAAAAATTCGCCAGAGTAATGG